>NC_089745.1:7373417-7460917 GCF_040412425.1 Macrobrachium rosenbergii | reverse complement strand
AAGATTTTAGTCATATTTATTTTATATACTAAGTATATATTTTGAATATGAAAGCTTAATATATACTTACTTTTTGTTGGTTCTATCTGATATCATTTTCATTTTTACTTTCATATTTTAACACTGAATTTTACCAGCATGTCATCATTCACCTATTCATTATCAATCATATCATTAATTTATATGTTTCACCTTCATTACTACACTGAATGATCCTGATGTGTTCCGGCGCTTGGTCTTCAAGACCTAAATTTCATAATCAATCATTCATAATCATATTTCTTTTAGAGAATATGACTCAACTGTAACATTTCATTGGCACGAAGTTCACAGAGAGTTCAGATGAAGGTCAGCTTTCATCAAGAGTTAATCTTTAGGTTGCTGTAATTCGATAAGAAATAAACTATCATCCACAGACTTCAAGCTACAGAAACCTTGAAAATCTCAGTGCAGTATTTTGTTCCAATGCGACGTTGGTTTAAATTGTATAAGTTTAACGACTTCAGCTGGGAGATTATAAATCAACATATGACCATCACTGCAAGTATTATTATTATGTTAGTATTAGTAGTAGTAGTAGTAGTCGTTGTAATAATAATAATTATAACTGTATTGCTCAATACAATAGAAACAGAAACCGTTACATAAGATGTAGGTTAAGAATCACAGGTGTTGCTGGATGGTGCCAATTCCCATCGAGATCAATTTTACACTATCAGGATACACCTGCACAAATGGAGGTGAAGCTATTAAACGCAGCCTTTTCCTTTTGAAGGGAACGAAGGTGAGAGAACGATATCTGTTCTACACACACACACATATACATTTACATATATGCATATACATCTGTATTATATATATATATAAAATATATATATATTATATAAGAGAACCCGAGAGATCGTCAGGACTTGAGAGAGATTTACTCCTAGAGAGAGAGAGAGAGAGAGAAGAAGTTTGTATACATATTTTTTGTTCCTTTTTTGCATAAACAGATATATAATATATATATATTTATATATTTCCATACACATCACAGTGAGTGGACCCCGTCCTATTATTCAGATATATTCACAAATTGTTGTACTGTCATATAATTTTCATGACTAAATAAACTTTTTGTAACAAAACTGCTAAAAGATTCAGGTACAAGCATTTTTAGAGGGATTTTGCTACTAGCCTAACTACCATAACAAAACTATTAAAATATTAAGGTATGAGCATTTTTAGAGGGTTTTTGGTGTTTTGAACTATCTAGAAATAGGCACTATATAAATGCTTTTAGAGGGGTTTAAGTATTTGATAGATTAGAGCTGTTTTGCGGGTTAGGGTACACATCCCCACGACTACTGAGGTCGACTGTATATATATATATATATTTATATATTATATTTATATATATATATAATATATATATATACAATATATATATATATATGAACTACTTTCCATACCTTCATTGTTCCCACCAACATTTGATTTGTATTTGTATCACCTCAGGCATTTCTCATATATCTTTCTGGTGTGTCATCTACAGGATTCTGCAGTTCTGTACAAAATTTGCCTTTTATATCTTCAGAGAATTCAATTTGTTGGAGCAGTCACAGGAAAAGAAGCATCAGATAGTAATGCATAGTCAGTTTGTATGAAGTGTAATCTGAATTAGTGCAAAATTATGCGATTAGAAGGAAAGTATCTCCAGGGCCTGTGCTGTAATGCTCAATGGAACCAAAGTTGTTGCAGTGAAAAATAAAAGTTCTTTCAGGAACAGCACCCTGTATGGATTTAGTGCCGTTAGTGCACCTCATGTGGTGCACTGTAGGCACCACTTAAGGTTCTTTGCAACATCCCTTTGGCCCATAGTTGCAATCCCTTTCATTCCCTCTACTTTACCTCCGTTCACTCTCTTCCATTTGTTCAACCCTCTACTAACTGTTGTTTTATAGTGCAACTGATAGGTTTACCTCCTGTTACACCTCTAAAACGTCTTCTCTCTCAGTATCCTTTCAGCTCTGAATGGCCTCATAGGTCCCAGCGCTTGGCCTTTGGCCTAAATTTTACATTCCATGCTGTTCCATTCAGGGACAGCAGACAGTTGGTGTTGAGACTTCTCCAAGCCAGTCACACTACTCACCAAAACTCTGACCCATTCAAAACAACACATTACACAAGGTGACAGTCTTACATAAACCCCTTAATAAAGAAAAGCTTCAAAAAACCTAGGACCCAAAATACCATCCGTAATCAACTGTCAAACATGTGAGCTGGTACCTTCTATACGGAAACCTTAGAAAACCCTCTACCACAGCTTACCCACTCAACAGAAACCCCTCCACCCCACCTTTTATTCGCCACAAAAGTAGCAGAACTCTCTATTTATACCGCAGTCATATAGTAGCATGGATTCACAGGTGGTATGGCATTAATCACCAGATCATCACCTGTGAGCTAGGGTAGCTCAATAGACAGTGAGTCATAGTCATTAGTATTTTCATTGTTGTAAACTAAGACTTTATAAATATTATGCAAAGATTTTGGTAATGGCTCTTAGCATTTAGAAGGGATTTAATGAAATGATTAAAGTGATTAGATCTTATTCTGGCAATTTTTACGTGATAATAAAGGTCACCACATTGTGAGTGACAAATATTATATATAATAGTAGGTTCATTGTCACAGGGGGTAGGAGATAGAGTAATTAAATTTAGAGAAATGGAATTCAGATCACCCCGTCTCGTGTTTGGAGGACTGGTAAAATAGAATATAAAAGCCAGAAGGTTCCAGCATTATAGTACCAGCTTATTTGTGAGCCAGATGTTATATAACTAGTGTTGCCATCTCGAGCTCAGAAAAATACAGAACATAGTTGTATAAGGAGGAAAAGTTGTGGCGAAAGTATTTTTCAGCAAAAATACAATAAAAATTCTGAGGCTATGTGCAGCTGACATGAGGGTGAGGAAGACATGTTTCATATTTGATGAGGATTGGAAGATCACTTCTTAAGTTGTCAGTTATCAGTGAAGTGACAAGCCTATAGAAATTCAAAACTAAATGACGTGTTGTGACATAGACAGTGAAATAATATATATGTACCTTTACACGTACCGAAGGCATAATTTTGCAGTCTGGCAAGGTTGACTAAAAAATACGCTCATGTATTTTTAAGATAATGACGTTCAGACAGCCACATACAGAACAAATGGCGTTCTGTATTGGTTCAGTGCCGAACACAGCATCTCACTCTCCAGTACAGAAGGAATCTGTATTTTACAGAACAGGTGGCAATCCTATGTATAACCATTCCATATTGGTACTGTTTTCAGGAACACTCTTGAGAAGGAGAATTTATTCACATCTCAAGGCAAACTCTTAATGCCAGAAGTGTTTGTACTGCTTTCTTTTTACTTTACACTGCATACCGTATCTGTAATGCTGCTTCATATCTGTATGCATTATTGTAAACTCTTTCATTAGTTAGCAGGAAGAAATGCAAGGAGTGTTAACCTCTAATTGATCCATGTATTGCAAGACATCACTTTACTTTGCATTGTGGGATACCCTGTATAGAAGCTGTAGTAGTTTGAATATACTTCTGTACTATTCCCTATGTGCACAGTAAATATCGCAGGCTGTCCATCTTTCTTCGGCATACTTGTTTGTCAGGGGATAAAACACAAATCTAGGTTTGATTTTAAAGTATGGAAAAACCAAGTGCCCTGGGATGCATTGGAGCATTGTAATCCAGCAGTCAGGAGCTGGACTGGGCTCCCAGATGCTTCTAAATAACCAGAACATTTAGCAGTGCACCTTAAGAATAAGATTAGTGGGGAAAACAGAAACTTGACATTCAGTCCAACAACAAGCCTTGTATTAAATTTTATGACTTGAGTATCATGCATTAAGGATATAAAATATAAGAGGTACCTTACAGGGAATAATTTGCAGATATATAAACTGTGACCCAGAGGCGGATTTAAATATTATTATATTATAAGAATAAGAAGCCAACCAATTTTTATCATGGAGAAACCACCCATTCACTTGTGTCATATCACCTGAAGAAGCACAAGGCCACCTGTTTCTTCAGATTCTTGGTTAAGGGAGGATGTCCTCTCAGTTAAATAAGAATACAACCATTCACATTTCTGGAAAGATTTCATGTTACATATGAAAGAGGCCATCTATGAGCACTTCACCACCAGTGAAGACCTCTAAAGAACTTAATTATGAAAGATAATCAGGTTACTGTATTGCTCATGCCGTTGACACTTTAATTATGAAGGTTAATCAGGTTACTGTATTGCTCATGCCATTGACAGTTTCTGTCTAGATTCTTGGAAGCTCTTCATATCAAGAACCTTAAACCCACTTGTAATGAGACTTGCCAAAATTTTGATGGCACCCCTTATGGCCATCAGTTATGTGATCTGCCAGTGTCAAGTAATAGTAACAGTGTTAACTTGCATTTTGTACATTGAGTGTGGACGTTGTAAAAGATGAAACATGATGCAGTGAAGTTTGATAAAAAATTGTCTTTGTTAGAATGATGAGTCAGCTTTTGAAGTGGTTTGATTTTCCAGAGAGAATGGAAGATTAGATGTATGTTAAAGTGGGTGTATAATTCAGAAACTCAAAGGAAATGCATTCATGGGGGACAGGATTTGCTGGACTGGTGATAAAGCAGAAGTGTAAGATCATTTATGAAAACAGTGGTAGTTGTGCATAATATTATTTCATTGTGGAGAAAGCATGGTAGATTGTAAAACAAGACCCATATGCAAGGTGGAAATCAATTCAAAGTTTTTGAAGCTTCATTGTAGGTGTGTGAAGCCAATGTGTGACAGTCAGTTCTTTGTAACAGTGAATTCTTTCTTGAATCTGTCATTAGAGGAGAAATATGATAATCCGTATGGTCATATTTTATTTGTAAGACACTTCTTGTAAGTGATAAGTGGGTGTTGATGAAAGAAATGATAATGAAATTCGTAATATAGAATGTGATGGGAATACTAGCTGGTAGTGTTGAGGTTCTTTTATAGAACTTAAACTAAAAGTCCATTAATTTGATTAATGGGTAAGAAAGTGTTAGACAGTGATGAAGTTTTCTCTTTCACCGAATTGGTCCGGGTAAAATAGTTCATTATACTTGATAGTTACCCTTATCACTTGATTTGGATTTCTGCTAGATTCTTTCAAGCTTTTCAGTGTCCTTATCTGGTAATCACACTATCACAAACACAAATGTTTATAAGGCAACATTTAGCATGCAACATCAAAGCCCGCAAATAGGAAAATAAAGTATGAAACTGCATTTATTATGGTTGTGGCTAATGTTTTTATATTAAAGAAATCAGGAAAGAATGGTTGTATTCAGAATTGTAATTAATCTGTTTATTTCAGGAGTGTGCTGGAGAATAATGGGATTTAAACAGCGGTCTCCATGGATGCTAAAGTGTACCATTCTCAGGATTTTCACTGCTTTAACGGCATTCTGTTTCATCATCACCATTTTCTTTACAAGGTACTATCACATGAAGTCAACTTCTCAGAATTATAATTTTTGTATCATTCCTTCTCATTACTAAAAGTTTGGGGTAATTTATTTTATATTTCTGTGCTAAGCTTGACTGTAGCTTTACCCCTGTGAGGTAGTTTACTTAAAGAAAATAAGTTTTTAAGATGGTAGCCCTTAATTTATTGGGCCTCAACTCATCAGATTTTGTTGCATAGCTTTTTTTCTAGGCCACCTTTTTGGCAGTGATCTATTTTGTAGACAGATCTGTTATACTGAATAATAATGATAAAGTATAGGTTAGTTTAAACTAAAAATTAGATAGGATAACAGTTGGTCAAGTATAGGCTATAGTATAGAGTCTTTGTTGCTTATCATATTTTGCCACTTCTCAGAAACCCAGACCCCTAAAAGCATCTGATAAGTTGACGTGTTACTGTAATCCATTTCCTGTTAATAAGCAGATGTAAAAAACCCTTAACCGTCATCAGGGGTGAAGGAATTTTTATTCAGGTAAATGTTATAGTTACACTCGTGCACCAGAAGACTTTGGGAATATTGCTATTGATCTCAGACCTCGTGCCATTTATTTCAGTGGAATAAATTGACAAAACACCCAGATATGTAAACTTACTTGCAGGCTGGGAAGGAAATTACCATTGTTTCATTTTGCAGTTAATTTCCAATAGAATTTCAGTGGACAAATCTTTGAATTCACACCTATATGATAGGCGTGCCCACGTTTTCAGACAGAAGTAACCACCAGAGACATCTCTGTCTCCCATAAGGCCTGTAAATACTCAGCTCTTTATTCAAAATTGTGTACTGTAAACAAGCATGACCTTAGTCCACTGCAATAGCACTCTACTATAAAGCATAGCATTGCCCCAACTCAGTTGGGGAGAGCTTGAAAGATGATTGAAGAGAACATCTAATGATTCGCATAAGCTATACCAAAACATCAGTTTTTTATGCCCCTCCTATGCCTTCAAAGACATTATGTGTATTATCTAAAGACTGATGCCCTTTTGGCACAGGCTTTGGGCAGTATGTGCTCTGAAATCATTTGCAATAATTTATAAATAATTTGAAAACCAAGAAGCTCATCATTGCTGAGAACACAGCATTTGGAATAGGCTCACCAAGGAACTTGGAAACCATTGATTTTGAAAGAATACTGATTATTCCTTGACTACCAACCTGTCATTTAAGCCAGGAGTGTATCTATGTTTTTAAAAATAAAAAAAAAAGGAGGACCTTCTGATTTTGCATACAAGATCTCAAAAATGCCAATAAAATCCATGTTTTTTTACATGTTGTGTTCCAGATTTTCTCTTTTTACAAAAATGACATTTTTTGCTACTGAAAACAATGTTTTAATTACATTGACTTAGATTTACTTCCACTTAGGTCCAAAGTGTATTGATTATGGACACAAATCCCCACTTGTTGTTCTGGACTCAAAATAAGATATGGATGAGTGAATTAAATAATTAACCTGAGAACCAAAACATTTAAGGCCTCCAGATTATGTGAAAATTTATCCTATAAAGTGTAAATGTACAGTGCTCTTGCTAACTATAACAAAAGGATTTTATCAAACATGTCATATTTCTGAGTTCAGTCCCGTGTCAGCGGTGAAATTCCATTACAGCACAGAATTTCTAAGTATAACAATGCTAGATATACCAGAAAAGAGCTTTCAGGAAAGCTGGGGTTACTACCCCCAGTCGGCGTCCTCTAGGAAGACGTCGGTATAAAGAAGGGTGAGTGAAATACCACTACCCGGAAACCTACCGAAGATCTCTCTATCAAAATCCCCGGAACAGGCGGTGAGCCGTTACAGCCCCCACACCAACACCCCGCCAGGATGCGACTTACCGCGCCACCTACCTCATTCCCATTTTCTAGCACGTGAAATGCATCCGTTTCTTTTGTGTGCTTTCGTCTCTCATTATTTGGATTTTCTTGCATCTACGATGGCATCGAGCAGCTTTACCATTCTCTAAGTTAAGTACCATCTTCTTGTGGGGTTTTGTTCTATTTTTGGCTGTTATGGTCTCGTATTTTCATAAATATTGAGATCTTATTATGACGCCACGGCGTCCCCACGCCAGCCATGTGACCAGCGGCGACTCCTTCTGTTCTTTCAGTTGGAGTTGTCTCCTCGATCGTTATAGATAGATTTTGACCCCTTTGGTTCCCTTCCTGGTGGTTCCTTGCGGTGGCTCCCCACCTTTTGTTTCAATTACATTTCATTGTGGCCTCTACGGGCCTTTGTTAGGGTGATGCCCGTCTAGGTACCCCCTCCAGGTTGGGTTCCTTTGTATTTTTGGTCTTACTAGGCTAATTATTTTATGCTTGGAGATGGTGCTCTCTTTTATTTTATTTTATTTATTTTATTTAATTTATTTTTTTGTTTACCTCTGTGTGCTGGCGGCAGCCTCAGATCTAACCGCTTCCCCAGGTGGCTACGCTCCCTATTGAGCACATTTTGGTTTTTATAGTGATGGTTATTTTGTGAGGTAGGCTTGTTTGCTTCCATCCCCTTGCCCTGGGTGTGGAGATCAGGTTGAGGAGTTTTGTTTGCTGTTTCCTCCGGGATCGTTTTCAGGTGGGCAGAGTGAGCCCCTTAGTTCTCTTCCTCCATTTGGGGAATCGAGTTCTTTGGATGTGTTTCCTCTAGGCTAGTCGCCCCTTGCCCCGCCATTCTACGATCCTGTTGGTTCTCCAGCACAAAATTTCTCTCCCCTGTTGCTTCCCCCTCCCTTCTGCCCTCCTCCTTTTTCCTAGCCTATACTGGGTTAGGTCCATATTAAACTTAAGCCTAGGAAGGAGTTGGGCTTGGGTTGTGTGGCTTCCAGTAGTAGGCTACCCTTCCAAGATTCATTTTCTGGGAGGTATGGTGCAGTTGAGCGGGTGATATGTTTCTCCCGTCTCCTGTTCCTTCTGGTAGCCTACTCTCTCCCCTTCCCCCTCCCCTCTCCCAGCCTTGCTCTACTCGCGTGGTGGCGCTAGATGGCGTTTTCTCGAGTTCAGGGACTCCTCCTGTTGGTTGAGGGATTAAGCTCCCTCCATATCGTCCCTAACATCGCTGTATTGGGGTTGGTGGTTTGTTTACTCGAGCGTGTTCGGTGATCACTATCCATACCTCTCGTCTCCCCGTCGGGTTCGTAGATCGGTAAAATATAATTGCTCAGACCTATGTTATGAACATACGAGCATTTTGCCCGTCTTGTTTCTCCGTGGGGAAAGTAAAGCGGAAGGATTTACATTATATAAGGGGAGCGGATCCTCCAGTCTCGGAGTTTTATCATCACTTATTACTGTTTTTGTTTTGTTTTGTTTTAGATAAGTCTGTTTATCTTCTACAGGAGTGCAACTCCTTTATATATTTTATATCGTGAGTCGGTCCTACACCGGGGCTCCATGTTATTTTACTGGCAGCCTTATGGTTGGTTCCTGGTTTCTCTTTCCTTCATTCCCGGAGTCCTCCGGGTCTGGCGCTCTTTACCTTCCACTCTGTGCAATTTTTAGCTTACTGGCCCAGTTTATGATAAGGAAGTTCTTCTCCGCCGGAGTATTCGGTTGTAGTTGAGTTTCCGGCCTTGCCGGCTTTTAGGTTGCAGGGTGGGAGGTTCATGTAGCCTTTCTACCCACAGACTGTTCGCTGTGAGGCCAGGGTGTACCGCCTCCCTTCAACAACCCTACGGTCCGCGTGGTATGCGGACCACGCTGGTTGTGCGGTCGACTGGATGACCTGGTTGTTTGGCACCCTGATGGTTGTGAGGTTTGCTTAAGCTCTCTGCAACTGTCAGGATGAGTCGGTAAGTGACAGTCTTTTTCTTCCGTTTTATGCTCCTCATATGTGTATATTGTTTATGAGGTTCCCGGACTGGTTTTTTCGTTCTTAGCTAATTGTTGGTTTTCTTACAGGCGGACGAAGCTTCCAAGAAGTCTGCCTTAGATCCCTCCGGGCCTGGGTGGCTGGGTTTGGCAGGAATGTTCCGTCGGGGAAGCCCTACGTCCTCGGCGCTGGGTTGAGGACTTGCTCTACCCGGCGCACGGGTGGCGGCCGCAGTGCCTGAAGATCTTGCCACCCCTATCATCCAGCAAATCCGGGATGCGACCCAGCCACCCCAAGTGGATATCCTCTCGCTGAGGTCTCGGAGGATGTAGCCATTGGATCTTAACCTGGAACCGATGAACACAGAGCAGGACCAGGTGGTAAGTGGTGAGGTAAGTGAGGTTGTTGGGGCGGGCCCCCTCTGTTTGACTCCCCTGCTTCATCTGTCTCTTCATTTGCAGGTTTCGTGAAGTCTTCCTCCTTGGGTGATAGAGCTCCGTCTGCTATCCCAAGTTGAGATGAAGACTTCATGGAAGGCGAAGGGCTACAAGTCCTCGACTTCCAAGAAGGCATCGCCCTTCCCCAGTCCCGAGGCTAAGGTTTCAGGACCTGTAGCCTCCGGGAGCAAGTCTGGTTCCTCCAGCAAAGGCGCGGTAAGAGGGCTGCAAAACCAAGCCCTCTCGCCAACCTGCTTTTCGACGCAGAGGCCTTTGCAAATCAAGCTTTTATAAGCGTTTACAGAGGACCTAGATACGAGATTTAATAAAATCTCTGAGAAGTTGGCCAGTCATGATAACATACTGGCGGGAATAAACTCGCCCACCCCAGCCGAACCACAGTATGTTATCCCCCGACACTGCGGACCTCCGCGTTCGATGTCGGTAACCCTTGGCGTTTACTCTCGGGCCATCAACATGATGGCAAGCTGACAGTTGAAGGTCTTGGCACGAGACGGTTGGAGGAATTGGAGTTCTTCCCCCCGATCTCTTGCCCCCACACCCCAGGCTTCGTGAGGCTTACGGAGGAAGCTTGGATTCGGTCAGATAAGGTTCCTAGGGAGACTGTCATCGTCCCTAGGGACCAAGCTCAATCGGCTCTCCTGCGCACTCTGGCGGAGTGGCAGGCAGAAAATACTGAAGTTGACTCCTTTCAAGGGCAACTTTGCAATGTTCGCCCTGAGAGACAACCTACCACCCTTGCTTGGACAAAGTCGCTCTGGCTCACGGCCCAGCGTGCTTTGATGGTAATCGTTACCACAGTTAAGAGAAACAGACCCTACTTCCTGGTATTCCCAGGAAGTAATGAAGTTCTGGGTGGACGCCCGTCCACTTTCACTGTCGGGAAGCTGGACCCCCTTCTGCGCTTCCGCAATTCAGTGAGCAGCTCCCCAAGCTGCGGAATCTGTATTGAAGGCGGAGTTTGATGCCGGACTAAGTTAGCCCGGTCCTTGACTCCGTCTGCCTACAAAGCTACTGCCATGTCCTGCTCGGACGAGCCATTCTTTCAAGTTTTGGCTAAATCCTTGCTGGCTGGCTTCCAGTCTGACTTGTTCGGGTTTATCATGGCCAGACTGGAATGCGGAAGTTCATCTTCGCGATGATGCTACTATCCGCCACGAGCTAACAAGCTCGTTAAAAGCTCGATCTGGGGACCTAACCTCTTCCCTGAAGAGGAGGTCACAAACGTTATGGCCGAGGCTACGGGCCAATCAGAGTCTTAGCTCTCGCTGGGGCATTTCTGCCTATAGCGTAAGACCCCAGAATCGGCCGGCCCCAAAGCGAGGTGAGGCAAGCGCTTCCAGGGAGGCATAAGAGGCCCCACCATCAGGGCGGTAGTCAAGCCGTCCCGGTCTCGGCAGTAGCCCAGCCTTCTACCTCAAGGCTCACCCCCCAACAGTATGTGCTGGTCAACCAGCTGCACCCTCTATGTGGCTTCACCAGCGTACAACCCCACATATGAGGGCCGTGGATACTTTCACGGCCTTAATAGGGTTAAGGGAGGAAGAGGCAAAGTCCCCATAGAGGAAAGCCCAACACCACCCCAAGGGAAGGCCTGGACGTGGTAGGGGGAATAAACCCGCTCCCTCCCACTGAGAGAAACACAGGTAGGTGGTCGCCTGTTTTGGTTCAGGGACCAATGGACCTTCAGCCCTTGGGCACACAGCGTGTGTCCAAAGGACTAGGATGGAGCTGGATCAAGAACCCTCCTCCTCTAACCAGATTTTACCAGCCACCCACATCAATCCTACAGGATTACGTGACAGAATTGCTCAACAAACGAGCAATAAAGAAAGTAAGGCACCTAAAGTTTCAAGGCAGGTTATTCACTGTTCCCAAAAAAGACTCCGATCAGCAAAGAGTGATCCTGGATCTGTCGGCGTCTAAATCTCTACATAAAATCGACAAATTTAGCATGCTTACGGTAGCTCAAATGCGGACTCTACTTCGGCGTGGAGCCGTCACCACCTCTATCGATCTTTCAGGCGCTTATTATCACGTCCCGATTGCGCGGAACTTCTCTCAGTTCCTCGGTTTCAGACTCGGGAATCAAGCCTACTCCTTCAGGGTCATGCCCTTCGGTCTGAACATTGCGCCCAGGGTATTCACCAAGCTGGCGGACACGGTAAAAACAACTCCGGTCTCGAGGATATCCCTAGCAGCATACCTGGACGATTGGATAATTTGGGCACCAACAGTTCTGGAGTGTCAGAAGGCTACGTCCATAGTCATCAATTTCCTGGAGTCGCTGGAACCAACTGAACAGAGAAGTCCGCCTGACTCCGGGTCCCGGTTTCCAGTGGCTGGGTCTCCAGTGGGATCTGTCCTCTCACGTTATCTCTCCCGCCTCCCAGAGGAAAGATAGCATCTCTCACCAGGAGATTCCTCAAAAATCCATCGGCATCCCGCCGATCCCAAGAAAGAGTCCTTGGTCTCTTCAATTTGCCTCAGTGACAGACCTGCTCTTAAAAGCGAAATTAAAGACATAAACAGAGTGTGGCGGAGTCGAGCCAATGTCAAGCTCAGAGACAAGGTCTCCTCTGTTCCTCGAATCTTAAAGACAAGACTGCGGCCTTGGACCACAGTCAGAGCCTGTCCAAAACAGTTCCGCTTCAATTTCCCCCTCGGCACTAGTTGTTCCACAGACGCTTCCCTAAGCGGCTGGGGATATTCACCAAAACAAAAGAGTACAAGGAACGTGGTCCACAATGTTTCCAGCAGTTCCATATAAATACCCTGGAAGCTATGGCGGTCTTTCTAACTCTGAAGAAAATCCGCCCCCCCAACCGGATTCATATCAGGCTGGTGTTGGACAGCGCAGTGGTAGTTCATTGCATCAACAGGGGCGGCTCCAAATCAGGTCAGGTAAACCAAGTAATGGTTGCTATCTTCTCCCTGGCGAACAAGCACGGCTGGCACCTGTCAGCCACCCACCCAGCGGTGCGGGCGTGGTGGCGGATTCCCTGTCAGGGCTACTCCGTTGGAGGCGGAGTGGTCCCTGGACGTGGAATCTTTCAAATGGATTTACCGCCGGGTTCGGGCACTCCAAAGTGGATCTGTTACGCAACGGAGAGCAACTAGCTCCCCTGTTATGGCCCCCAACCTGGACCCTCAGGCGTATGCTACAGACGCAATGACAGTAAGATGGAACAATTGGGAGAAGATTTATCTGTTCCCTCCAATAAATTTACTGCTGAAAGTATTACAAAAACTCAGGACATTCAAAGGTCAACCAGCCTAGTAGCCCCTATTGGCCGAAGAGCAGTGGTTCCCTCTTCTTCAGGAACTGGGATTGCAGTCTTCTGGATTCCCAAGCCCATTCTGACCCAGACAGTACAAACCAAGACTGTGTCAGCTTCCTCAAGAATTCAGAATGCCCCTAGTTTTATGGACTTTATAAAATTCGCAGCCCAAAAGGAGCGAACATTGACCCTGTCAACACTCTGTTTTTAGAATCAGATAAAAGAGATTCTACTCTTAGACAGTATGACTCAGCAGTCAAAAAAATTAGCCTCCTTCCTAAAAGCATCTGAAGCCAAAATCATGACGACTAATTTAGGAGTTTCCTTCTGCTAGATCACTGTTTGAGAAAAGGCCTTGCACTCAGGCCACTATTACCACAGTCAAGTCAGCATTGAAGAAAGTATTTCTTTACTGGCTTTAAAATCGACCTTACAGATTCCTATTTTTCATCTATCCCAGAGCATGCGCTCGTCTGAGACCAGTATCACGCCCACATTCTGTTACGTGGTTTCTCAATGACGTCCTCAAGTTAGCATCAGAGATGGATAACTTTCATTGCTCTTATCAGGATCTGTTAAGGAAGACTTTATTTTGATTAGCTTGGCTTCAGGTGCTAGAATCTCCAGAGCTGTCGGCTCTCACTAGAGTGATAATTTTGTGAACTTCCTCCCGTCTGGAGAGGTCCTCCTTTCCCCTGACCTAGATTTTTAGCTAAGAACGAAGACCCACAGGACAGGTGGTCTCCTTGGAAGGTGGTGCCCCTTCCTCAAGACCAGTCTTTATGTCCAGTTTATACACTTAAATCTTACCTTTTAAGAACTCCACAGAATAAGTCGGGTCCTCTTTTTATCAGGGAGAAAGGTGGTACTCTTTCACTAAATGCTATAAGACAACAAATTCTGTATTTCATTAAACAGGCCAACAGATTCAGTTCCTAAGGTTCATGATATTCAGCAGTTGCTACTTCCATTAATTACTTTCATAATATGGACTTCTCAGAGTTATCTAAATTTACGGGTTGAAATCACCTCTAGTGTTTAAACGCCACTATTTAAAATCGCTTTCAAGCCCTGAAATTTTCTACCATAGCTGTGGGAAGTGTCATCTCCCACCTTAATTAATCATATCCTTATCCTTTCCTTTTCCCCCCCCGCCTGCCTCATTTACTTCTCTGCTTATTCTCCTGGTTGATTATACCTCACTGCCTGGCTCCTCATATTGATGTATCTTGTATCTGTTGATGGAAAAAGTGTAATCTGACATGCCATGATTGTTTTTTCTTATGGGGTACTGGACAGTTTTTATTTGGCTCCACATTACCCCAGATATATGTATATATTCTGTATATGTTAATTTTCATTGATCTTGTCTCTTACGTGTTTAGCCTAAGTTTACGTGTATAGTATTAAGGTTGTATTTGCAATTATCTTATGCACATTTCATGTTTCACCTTGCTTTAAGTAATTTTAAGATTTTTGGGGCTTCTTCCCCGTCGTGTCAGAGGACCTCCCCCGTTTCATAGTATTAAGTTTTTTGATGTGCCTTAGATTTAGTATACCTTAGTTTTAGTATTCTTGCTACATGAAAGAGATTACTTGATTAAAATTATTTTCGAGTAAAATTTTGCCTTTTTTCTTCAGATTACCCCATTTTTTTTTTGTAGTTACAGCCTTGGCATGATTCTCTATCACTATTTCACCGGCTGACACGGGACTGAACTCAGAAAAGGGATTTTGACAAAGGAAAAATCTATTTCTGAGGAAGGTCCCGTGTCTGTGTGACTTCCTGGATCACCTAGTACTCCCCCCTTGCACATGCCAAGTCTGGGGTTAGTGCTAGCATGGAATGAGGTAGTGGCGCTGGTGTCGCCGTCCTGGCGGGTGTTGAGTGTAGGGGCTGTGTGACTCACCGCTCTGTTCGGAGGATTTTGATAGGGAGAGATCTTTGAGTAGGTTTCCGTGGTAGTGGTATTTCACTCACCCTTCTTTATACCTCGCGTCTTCCTAGAAGACGCTTCGAAGAGGAGTAGTAACCCAGCTTTCCTGAAAGCTCTTTTCTCTGGTATATCTAGCATTGTTATACCTAGAAATTCGTGCTGTAAATGGAATTTCACCCGGGTGACACGGGACCTTCCTCAGAAATAGATTTTTCCTTTGTCAAAATCCCTTTTTATGTGAACTTGACAGCACCATGGTCATAAAGTATATATACCTGCATAATGTAAGAGTTTAGATGTGGAAATTTTTAGCATAATCATATCCTGTGAGATAGTTCAAAAAGGATATAATATTGAATACAAGAATAACATCTGCAATACTGCAAGAGGCAATACTTGGAACGAGTTCACACTACTGTACAGTACAAGACTTCCCCCACAGAAATTGTCTTCCAAGAAGATGAGACCTAGCATGGGAATTGCATTTGTGGCAAGAGTTCATCAGAGGTATAGTATGCATCCCCTGAAGTGCTGCAGAAATTGATTGGCTAGTTTACATTTGGATCATGATTTGCTAAAATAGCAGCAGGGGAAATGTAGGTCTACTCAGACTAATTAGATAAAAGAAGGGAGGTGATTTTTTATGATAATGTATTTTCCCCCCCTCAGATAATAATGAACTTAATACTTGAAATTGTTACTGGCTATGAAACTCAAAGAATACAGACAATAGTCTGTATTGCTCCATAATTTAGAAATAGAAGTGATAAATGACTGAACATTGACTAGCTCTAGAACTACATCTTTTGAAATAAAACTTGACATAGGCCATCCCATGGAGTAAGGAGTATAATGAGATAGTTAAGGTCTCAGATATGATAACCCAGTGTACTGTTGTCTCCAGTGAAAATTCAAAGAGAGGCACTGCTGAGGAGAATTGCAATTACAGCATTCCAAGATGGAATTAAGAATAATATCACTAATGAATGCAAAATCTCTTAATTCAAGGTACAGTACTGTATAGCAGTGGTAGCATTGAAAGAACCTTCCTAGACATATGAACAGTATTCATGAGCTGACTTGCAGAGGAACATTTGTAGTACCCAAATCCTAATAATCCAGTTAACAAAATCAATGATTTGTTCCTGTGAAGCTTTCCTAATATTTTTCTCTAGTCCAAAAGTGAATTGTAAAATTTTCCAGCTCTGATGGTTGCCAAGTCCAGTGATTTAGTACTGTAAGTCAAATTGCTTTAGAAACATTAAACCTGACCAAGTTTTTTCTTCCCCAGTCCAAGATAATGCAAAATCACAGCACTCGAATTATATATGACAAGAGATGTCAAAACTGAAAAGATGCTTATGTAAAGGGATGGAAGATTGCAATTTTTCCCAAAAAGTTTCAGATGCCAATCCAAACTTATTAGGAAAACATTAGCACATCATTAAGTTACATAGATCATTATGCATGTAAGCCATGACTGAGGAAAGGACTCCTTTTATTCATCCAGAAGGGAACCATATCCATTCAATGTTGAGTGTGGCCCTTTTGTATTAAACTACTCCAAATTTTATTACAACTAGAGGATTAAAAAAGAATTTTACCTAGGATTGAAGACTTATGAGGATTTCAACCTGCTTTAGCTCCAGTTCTTTATCAACCTGCTTTAGCTCCAGTTCTCTTCAGCAAGCTGTTCAAAGTCCAATTGCAAGCTTATTTTCATCAGATCCTGCGTTAAAAGATAAATTACAACTCAGACTTCTAGATATTGACCCTTCTGTTTTCAAGTCTTCAGAGCTTTCATCAGATGAAATGGCTGCTTTGATAGAGAAAAAAACACCCAATCTTCCTGTCAGATTTTGGGAGAAATACAGTAATAGAAGACTAGCCAAGAATAGAACCTGTGCTAAATTCCCATCTCTGTACAAACTCAATTATGTTGATACACACTGGCAAGAACTTCAGACCGTTAATGGACCCTATTATCTTTTTGGGGCATATTTTGATAACAGAACTTTAGTAGAACGTGCTCCATCAGTACGTATCATAGGTCAGATTGCTAGAATTAATAAAAAACCAACTTTATTTTGTCAACTTTGGTTTGAAGAACACAAGGAACCAGCATTTGCTCCCATTTATGAGCACAGATATCTATGGCAACGTGTAATGGGATTGCATCACAATGGTGTTATGCAGCCATATATGCTTTCTTGTCAAGTACCTGCCAGCTTCAAACATGATGTACCACAAGCTGTTTCTGTCGTTGAGAGACCTTGTGACATGGCCAAAACAATTCTTAAGGTATTCAACAATTTGCCACAGTCTGGTCATAAAGAAGGTTTTGCAGTGTGTGTAAAAGGAATTAGTATTCCATTCATTGATTTCAGTGTTCGATTGGTTGAATGGCTTGAGCTTTTGTTCATTTTGGGTGCAAGCAAAGTGATGCTTTATGATCATGATATGCATCCAAATGTTTCCAAGGTCCTCAGTTACTATGAGAAACAAGGACGCGTTGAAGTTATAAAGCTGCCATTGGCTGGTAGGCAGCCCAATGTATTTGGCCTTTTGAATAAGTATTTAAAATCCATTGGCTTTGGCAAGGCTTACCAAGAAACACTCCCATATAATGACTGCTTCATGAGGAATATTAACAGGTATAAATACATTAATGTCGTTGATATTGATGAGGTTATACTACCAAAGAACTCTTCATCTTGGAAAACACTGATGGATGTTTTAGTGCCAAAAGCTCTGAACGAATCACAGGAGCTGACTCCATCTGATTACGTTATGAGGCATGTCTACTTCTTTGATGATATGGGTCATGCAAATGAGACTGTGCCAAATGTTCCTCGTTATATGCATATGCTGCAGCATGTATATCGGTCTCCTAATTACAATAAAAAGACACATTATGTCAAATGCTTTCATGATACAGACAGAGTTCTGACAGTCCACAATCATTTTCCGTTGTCATGTATTGGCGGTAAATGCTCTTCATATTTTGTTGACACAGCAGATGCTCATTTACAGCATTATCGCAAGTACTGCGTAAAAGGTTTGGCAAAGGTTTGTGAAGAAAAATACAGAAACAATAGTGTCCTAGACACTACTATCTTGAGATATAAGGAGCCTTTGATCTCTGGTGTCACTGAGACCTTATTCAAGATGGGTTTCTTGGACCATCTCTTGAAACAAGACTTCAGTGGTGCAGCATTTCTGGAACAGAACTGAATGGGTATAATATTGTCATGCAGTTGCTACATTTTGTAAATTTATGCAGTAAATTTCATAATTTTGTCGTGTAAATTTTCAGTTTGAAGTAAAAGCACATATATTGTGTTGCTGTTCTTATTAGTTTCTTAGTTCAGTGTTTTCAGTACAAAATCATACTGACAAGAAGTCAAGTGTTAAGGTAGTTGTGTATAGGGGATACTGATTTTGAATAACTTACAAATTTAATATATCTATTTCTTACCTTAGCCATATATTCAATAGTGTATTTGATGTTGGGTGGTATATCTGTTTCTCCTACCTGTATTTTTTTATGCATCTCCAGCATGGCTTCAATAAGGCAAGACATACTGGTAGCCATCTTTAGTATCATTTACATTTAGATATCCTCCCTTTATGACTTCAGTTAGTCCTTTTTGTTGCTTATGATGTTGCTTAAGCTATCTGAGAGTGAAGCATGAAGATTTTAACCAAACTTACTACGTTTGGCTTTTTTCCTTCCTTCTTAAAGCCAAGTTTTTAAATTTATATTGAGCCTCCCCCGTCTCCATCGACTTTGCTGGAGGTTCGATTTTGTCACGTCTTCTCCTCCTTTGTATCAGTGACCTCCAGCCTATGTTGTCTCAGGGATGGAAGATTGCAATTGTTCCCAAAAAGTTTCAAATGCCAATCTAAACTTATTAGGAAAACATTAGCATATCATTAAGTGAAATAGATCATTATGCATGTAAGCCATGACTGAGGAAAGGACTCCTTTTATTCATCCACAAGGGAACCATATCCATTCTATGTTGAGTGTGGCCCTTTTGTATTAAACTACTCCAAATTTTATTACATCTAGAGGATTAAAAAAGAACTTTACCTAGGATTGAAGACCTGCATTTAAATAAATTTTTATTTTACAGTGTACTTATGAGGATTTCAACCTGCTTTAGCCCCAGTTCTCTTCGACAAGCTGTTCAAAGTCCAATTGCAAGCTTATTTTCATCAGATCCTTCGTTAAAAGATAAATTACAATCCAGACTTCTAGATATTGACCCTTCTGTTTTCGAGTCTTCAGAGCTTTCATCAGATGAAATGGCTGCTTTGATAGAGAAAAAAAACACCCAATCTTCCTGTCAGATTTTGGGAGAAATACAGTAATAGAAGACTAGCCAAGAATAGAACCTGTGCTAAATTCCCATCTCTGTTCAAACTCAATTATGTTGATACACACTGGCAAGAACTTCAGACTGTTGATGGACCCTTTTATCTATTTGGAGCATATTTTGACAACAGAACTTTAGTAGAACGTGCTCCATCAGTACGTATCATAGGTCAGATTGCTAAGATTAAAATAAACACAACTTTATTTTGTCAGCTCTGGTTTGAAGAACACAAAGAACCAGCATTTGCTCCCATTTATGAGCACAGATATCTATGGCAACGTGCAATGGGATTGTATCAGAATGGTGTTTTGCAGCCATACATGCTTTCTTGTCAAGTACCTGCCAGCTTCAAACATGCTGTACCACAAGCTGTTTCTGTAGTTGAGAGACCTTGTGACATGGCCAAAACAATTCTTAAGGTATTCAACAATTTGCCACAGTCTGGTCATAAAGAAGGTTTTGCAGTGTGTGTAAAAGGAATTAGTTTTCCATTCATTGATTTCAGTGTTCGATTGGTTGAATGGCTTGAGCTTTTGTTCATTTTGGGTGCAAGCAAAGTAATACTTTATGATTATGATATGCATCCAAATGTTTCCAAGGTCCTCAGTTACTATGAGAAACAAGGACGCGTTGAAGTTATAAAGCTGCCATTGGCTGGTAGGCAGCCCAATGTATTTGGCCTTTTGAATAAGTATTTAAAATCCATCGGTTATGGAAAGGATCATCAAGAAACAATTCCATATAATGACTGCTTCATGAAGAATATTAACAGGTATAAATACATCAGTGTTGTTGATACTGATGAGGTTATACTACCAAAGAACTCTTCATCTTGGAAAACACTGATGGACGTTGTAGTGCCAAAAGCTCTGAACGAATCACAGGAGCTGACTCCATCCAATTACGTTATGAGGCATGTCTACTTCTTTGATGATATGGGTCATGCAAATGAGACTGTGCCAGATGTTCCTCGTTTTATGCACATGCTGCAGCATGTATATCGGTCTTCTAATTATAATAAAAAGACGCATTATGTCAAATGCTTTCATGATACGGACAGAGTTCTGACAGTCCACAATCATTTTCCGTTGTCTTGTATTGGCGGTAAATGCTCTTCGTATTTCGTTGACACAGCAGATGCTCATTTACAGCATTACCGCAAGTACTGCGTAAAAGGTTTGGCAAAGGTTTGTGAAGAAAAATACAGAAACAATAGTGTCCTAGACACTGCTATATTGAGATGTAAGGAGCCTTTGATCTCTGGTGTCACTGAGGCCTTATTCAAGATGGGTTTCTTGGACCATCTCTTGAAACAAGACTTCAATGGTGCAGCATTTCTGGAACAGAACTGAATGGGTATAATATTTTCATGCAGTTGCTACATTTTGTAAATTTATGCAGTAAATTTCATAATTTTGTCGTGTAAATTTTCAGTTTGAAGTAAAAGCACATATACAGTATTGTGTTGCTGTTCTTATTAGTTTCTTAGTTCAGTGTTTTCAGTACAAAATCATACTGACAAGAAGTCAAGTGTTAAAGTAGTTGTGTATAGGGGATACTGATTTTGAATAACTTACAAATTTAATATATCTATTTCTTACCTTAGCCATATATTCAGTACTGTATTTGATGTTGGGTGGTATATCTGTTTCTCCTACCTGTATTTTTTTTATGCATCTCCAGCATGGCTTCAATAAGGCAAGACATACTGGTAGCCACCTTTAGTATCATTTACATTTGCATATCCTCTCTTTATGACTTCAGTTAGTCCTTTTTGTTGCTTATGATGTTGCTTAAGCTATCTGAGAGTGAAGCATGAAGATTTTAACCAAACTTACTACTTTTGGCTTTTCTCCTTCCTTCTTACAGCTAAGTTTTTAAATTTACATTGAGCCTCCCCCGTCTCCATCGACTTTGCTGGAGGTTCGATTTTGTCACGTCTTCTCCTCCTTTGTATCAGTGACCTCCATTCTATGTTGTCTCAGTTCACCTTTTAGTTTTCTGTAAAGGAAAACTATTGTGATGGCTTTGTCTGTCCATCCGCACTTTTTCTGTCCGCCCTCAAATTTAAAAACTACTGAGGCTAGAGGGCTGCAAATTGGTATGTTGATCATCCACCCTCCAATCATCAAGCATACCAAACTGCAGCTCTCCTTCTAGCCTTAGTAGTTTTTATATTTTTTTTAAGGTTAAAGTTAGCCATACTCATGCTTCTGGCAACGACATAGGATAGACCAACACTGGGCCGTGGTTAAAGATTCTTGGGCTGCAGACACTGCAATCATCAGAGTAACATTTTGTCAACCTCCAAACCAGGCAAGGCCACAGAGACTTTTGAATGTACAAAACTGTTTTTATAAAGTGAAGACTGTAAGTGGCTGTTGATGCCTTTGATTTGTGAATTTGCTGCCTTGGTGAAAGATGTTTTGCTTCTTCTGGCAATTATTTTGTTTATGTCTGTCTAAGCAGATTTACTTATTCAGTGTCTGCTATTTATTGAAATTGTTTACGAGTGAAGCAGAGTAACTGGATTCTGGGATCAGGTAAACAGGTCTCAGAAGAAGCAGAGGCAACACCACTTAATTAAGAAGAAGAAAAGGCAGAAGCTAGAGAAGTATGGCAAATAAAAATGAAGAGGAAGAGACTAGAAGAGAAGGACTAAACTTGAGGTGGTCAAGTTGTAAATGGGAGAAAATATGACTGATGTTGGTAAAAGAAAGAAAGAAGCTGCAAAAAAATGGAACAGAAGTGCCTTGTGGGTAAAAGTTACAATGTATATTTGAAGACACCAAAGGTGAATAAAGATAAAACCCAATAGGTATCAGCTACTGATTTTCATGTTAAGTTTATTTTCAGTGTACTGTATTCAGAATATGTGAAATAAGAATCCTTTAAGAAAATATATTTATACTTAGGCTTGTTTACAAATCATTTCCTCCTTACTTTGCAAGTATAGCTACATAGTATTTGATACGTGTGAGTATCAGAAATTGTTAATACCCCACTTTAATATCAAAGTTAAGTATACCTTAGTTTAACCAGACCACTGAGCTGATTAACAGCTCTCCTAGGTCTGGCCCAAAGGACTAGATTCATTTTACGTGGCTAAGAACCAATTGGTTACCTAGCAACGGGACCTTCAGCTTACTGTGGAATCCGAACCACATTATAACGAGAAATGAATTTTTATCACCAGATGTAAATTTCTCTAATTCTGCTAGCCAAGAACGATACCAACCTGTCCAATGAGGAACTACTTTAATATCAAAAGCTGCAGCTTATACACACTGGAAGTAAAAGAAGAAATGCAAGATACTGCAAAAATTGGAGGGTACGAATCTGAAGGAAAGGCCATAAGAGAATGATAGAATCAGCTAGAAATAGATATGAGTAAAGCATGAGAAAGAAAAACTAGGTCATTCAAATGTTTGATGGATCTAGGAAATGGTAGTTTTTTATATAAAAATCAACCGCTATCTGAGAATAGATACACATTTGATTGATCTGGATAATCTCTCCACAGGATGGTCCTATTGAGCTTTAGGCCATCAACAACTTTGGAATAAGGGGCTGATGTCACCTGGCTAGTAGACAAAGCCTCTCTGTGGATCAGTCCCACCTTACCACCAAGGGTTGTACAGTTAGGACATGGCTTCAGTGCCTAATTGAAGAATGAGGTTTTGTAATTCAGCATTCTGAGGCAAGTCAGCCCAAAATCATGTTAATAAATTGAAGACTCTGAGGGGAAATGATGGCTAGGTTCAGCCAAATGCTGGTATATTCATCTGTTTCTTGAATCTTCAAAATGACATTTTGATACATAGTTACCACCTGCAAAGTGGAAAAGCAATACTACAGGCAGTCCCTGGTTATCGGCGGGGGTTCCATTCTGACGGCGTGATGGTAACCGAAAATCGGCGATTTGGGGCTTTTTTCGGCGCCGAAAATCGCCGGTTTTCGATTATCGGCGCCTCTGTTAGGTATGTATCTGCGCCAATACCCAGATATCGGCGCCGATAAGCGGAAATAGGCGATTTACAGCGCCAAAAATTGCTGATTTTCGTCGTTAGACGAGCCCCGTAAAACTGGACTGCTGATAACCGGGGGCTATCTACTAATATCAATTGATATCAAAGAATGGCTGGAAAATATTATCCTAGTCATGTTGGATGTAATCAAAGTTACATTAGATGAGGAATTTAAGCGAATCTAGTAGAAAATGATGACAGTAATAGTGGAAAAGGATAGGGCCTTGTAGGTCAGTGCCATTTGAAGATTATGACTCTTGGCTGGAGTCACTTGAAAACATTTCTCTTTGGATAGAATGAAACGTGGTGTAACCTAGCAGACAGTCAAAGATAGCACCTTTTGTATCTGTGCTGATCTGTATTGGACCAAGCATTGTCAAATGATGGAGAAGAAACACCTCAAAGTGAATCCACAAAAACCCTACGTTATTCAAACATAGAAATTTAGAATTGTGTCAAACTCCTTTTTAGTAGTGTCTTCATTCTTGATTAATAATGATATAATTGTCATAAGTGGCCAGAGGACCTTTTATTCCCCCAATGGATAGAAAATAGATATGGCATTATTTACAATCATGGTCTTGCTCTGTGCTAAGAATCACTAAATCTTTACTCTGCCTAGGCAAAGGAACTGACCCTGTGACTTCATGTCAGTCTTGTTCTCTGCTGACTACATACTGGGCATATCCTTGGTTAAAGACCTTTATGTCGCTTGTTGGTTGTGAGGCTTAGTGCTTGTTTTGTCAATGGAACGATTGTTCCCTATTTGAAAGTGCACTCCTTTTCCCGGTGGAGCTTATTTTTTAATATACAGAGTTTACGTCTGTTGTCTTTGCTTTGGTAGCGACAGTCAAGTTTGGGTAATCATCGAGTCAGGGTCCAGACAGCTTAGCAGCATGGACGTGTTTAACAGCAGGTAGTTGTTACCTGTTGGCCTCTACAGTGCTCGAGGATGTGAACTTCGATCGAGTTTGAGGATGAGTTGATGGCTAACCCTAGTCATCAGTGGAGAGGAGGCATTCCTCTGGGACAGCAGTTTGGCTGTCGCATCGACTCTGCTGTGAACGACTGTGTTTTGTGGAGATGTTCCTGTTTGCCGTCATGGGGCGGTTTTGACGACTTCAAGGCAGTAGTTTGATGGTCATCCTCTGTGACCCTTGTTAGTGGTCTTGACATCTCTGGGTAGATGTTCAGTTTTGCACTGTGCGAGGATTGTGAATTATTATTACAGATATTTATGAATGATTGTTATCAGTGAATTGGTATTTATGATACTTTGGATTATTTATGCTGCTTTATTGAATTCTTAGATATTTGGGTATTTTTGGTTATACCATTATTTGTTAATTGATGTTACTTGTAATAATTATGCTGCCTGTAATGTTCGTTTACTTGATGTAGCGTGAGTGTTTACTTTGATTTGAAGTTTTGATAGTTTTGCTTGGGCGGTAATGTTTTATTTTCAAGTAACTAATTTTGCTACATCTTTATGACTGACTCTTTGATTGTGGGATGTTGTATATTTATTGATTTACGCCAGACTTGACTCACTTGTCAATATGTATATAACTTATTGTAATAAACTAGTATTAAGGTTATTTTTGCTCGTTTTGTTGTTTCCCTTTCCCCGTTGTTGTCTCGGCCTCTGCCAGTCTTTCCAGTTCATTTCTCTGTAACTGATGATAGAACCTGATGAACCGAGATGTGGTTCATAACATGGTTTATGAAGAGTCCTGACACACCTATAATTAGTCAATTATTCATTATTGCAGAGTAGTAGTAGCAGTAATAGTAGTAGTAGTAGTATACCTCTTTTAGATAAGATTCATTAAAAATTATTGCTGCTTTAGCCACTTTAATTTGCTGAGTCATTTTTCTTTTCTTTTTTAGCTCTTTTTAACTCACCAGATGTTAACTATGATCTCTGAAATTCATATGTAAATTCTTTTTCAAACAGAGTTACAGACACAGACTGTAATTTTCTTCATTTAATGTGCACAGTATGTAAAAACTAGAACAGTGGCTGTTAACCCTTTAGGAAAATATCACAATAATACAAAAGTTGGAAATGGTCTTGATTCTAAGTTTTGATATGGGTGACATTTATGTGCCCATTGCAGGCCGGAAAGTACTGGGTATTGGTTTAGTAGGCAATGAGTACTGAGGAATTATCTCCTTGAACCTAATGGTGGATGCTTTCATCCATGAGCTGTCTGTTAAACTCAGTAGTTGCGTTATATGGGGTATGGGTTTATTGAATGCCTGCATCCTTGGGGACCCGTGTTCAAGAGATGTGGTTAAGGCTGGTATCGTTTTGCTGTGAGGTATGAATGGTTGCACCGAACCTTATATTTGCTGGTAATCAAAGTAGAGGCACGATAGTAAATGCTGTCAGAGCCTGTTAACTTTTCCCATTTCAGGACCAAGTCCTGCACTCTAGTCATGGCCAGTAGACTTTGTGTCGTACAGCCAAAGCTACGAGAGGTTCCAGGCTTATAGTAGTAAGTGAGATTGATAATCTGTAAACGTGTGATGGAGGGGGCTTAGGGTGGATCACAAGGCTTCTACATTCATCTGTTTGGGGTGTTGAATGCTAAATACTCACCAAGGTGGAGACACTGATGTCAGTGTGACAATTCATCTAGATGAGGGACTTTGTAGTATTGTAAAGTCACCACATCGGCGCCAGGATAGTGTTTCATACGCCATTAATTAAGTCTTGGGTTTCATTAGCTTGTTTTCTTGGTGACTTCCCATTTTCTTCAAGCTCAATTAGTCACGCCTAAAACGTGCCAGGTCACGACATTTTAATCATTTTTACTTTATGCGTATGTATACAAATGTCACACTTGTGTATCACATGTTTCTTCATTCAGCAGGCATCAAGACTGTATCCATACCTTGTAGCTCTGTATGTTTTGTATTGTAATTAGCTGTACTCGTTCACTGCATATTATTGTTTATTGTTTCGACCTCAGGTCATTAGTCAATTCCATTGTCTCTCGCGATCCATCGTCATTCGGCCGCACATAAGCTTATGCCTGGGTCTGTAATTCGAAAGTAGCAGTAACTTTTACCTGCTCGTTTCTTTGACATATCATCCAGTGGTGACCCCTGAGTATCCCCGAGCCATTAGCGGACTCACACGGCGACTTAGTCTTGGCTCCAGGATTTCTCCAAAACGCTCTTAGCGGCCCATCCCTCAAACACGGCGCTGTAACCAGCGTTTTGAGCGTGCTGACTCGCAGACAGACAAGTGCCAAGAAACACCAGCGTCACTAAGCGGAACCACACGGACGCCAACGCTTTTGTGACAGCCAGTGAAGGCAAAGAGAGTACGCGCAATTAGCATAAGGTTAATTTTGTTACAGTAATGGTCAGGACAATGCACGAGCGAGCATGGACGCTGATTTTATCCTCCTTAATGCTTATTTTTGTTAAACGCGACCCGCGGACTCCCATATAGGTTTACCTACCTCCCATCACACCGCGCACTGCCCCTGATGGAAAATGTTTCTCCCACCACTATTTTAAACCAATGTTTTGCCCATGCAACACACAATTTGGACCATGAATTTTTTTTTTATTTTACAAAATGTTTTGCCACCCACCGAGAGAAAGCTGCCGCCCGTTTTACGCATGGGGAACCCATCCAAGTTGGCTGTTTGCAGGGTGGAGAGCCACTTTACAGAATCGCGGACCTGAAACCACGAAATCCTACAGGCCAACATCAATGCTCAACGCCCTTCCGGAGGACGTGTACAGAAAACTCATCTCGCGAGTGATTTTTAAAAGTCACACTCCTCACCCCATTTTCAATTGCACCACAAAACCGTATGTTCCTCCTCGAAGCTTGCTCCTGCCCATCGCCATTCCTTATATATAATGTAGCGGGCTGGCCCTAACTAAGCAAGTGCGACCTTCAAACATAAACCCACGCCTAACTTCCTCAATTCAAGCTTGACGCATCTTTCGGGGCATGGTATTTAGATCTCCTGTCACTAAAGTCAGACATCGGTGGCAGGAAGTGTTTCGGCAGCGCCATTATAAGCTTCCGCTGAGCTTGTTTTTCTTTGGTGAATTTTCTTCAAGCCAATTAGTCTCCTAAAACGGCCAGGTCACGCAAATCATTTTTACTCACCCCTACACCATGCCTACGATGACCTTCGAGACGGCGCAACACCTCACATGACTCATTCAAGGCTTCACATTTTTACTTTATGCGGCTAAAACCATATTGCCTCTGTATGTTTTGCCGGTCAGCTCCGTCCATTTTTTAGAGTTTCGACGTCAGAGTCAGCCGTCAATTCCATTGCCAACAGACGTCCACGAACCACAGCAGATGGAGGTCCCCCTGGATCTGTCGCTACCAGCAGTAACTTTTAAAGGCGCCTTTGAACTGCCAGTGGTGACCCTGCTATCCGCCCGTTCAAAAGCGGACCGGCGGCGGCCAGCAGGACAGGCCGCCATGGCAGCCGAAGAACCCAGGGCCTCAAAAACAGTAGGTTTTTACGTCCGCGACACCGTCTCCGGCAGGATGATGCTGGTCGACACAGGGGCCTTTAAATCGGTCTTCCCAGCATCCAGAGAGGACCGCAACCAGACACCAGACCCGGCCGCTTTCCTGACGGCCGCCAACGGAACCCCATCCTCTCCTCCTACGGCACCAGGCTCCTGTCGATCTCCATCCTTGGCCAGAGTTACTCCTGGGACTTCATCGTCGCGGACGTAGGAACCCCACTCCTGGGGGCCGATTTTCTGGCGCACTTTGGCCTGCTAGTCGACGTGGGGCGCAAGCGCCTCCTCGATACCGACTCCTGCCGGTCTCTCCCATTAACGGCGGGACCCAGACCCACCATCAGCGCCGTCGCCCCCCACCAGTATGCACACCTACTGTCAGAGTTCCCTGAGATATTTAAGCCTGAGCTTCGCCAAGTCCCCGGGGCCCCAGCCAAGCACGGCATATACCACCATATAGTGACTAAAGGGCCCCGACACATGCGAAGTTCCGCAGGCTTCCCCTCAGCGCCTTCAGGAGGCGAAAAAAGCATTCGGGAGATGGAACAGATGGGCATCTGCAGGAAAGCCTCCAGTCCATGGGCCTCCCTCCACATGGTGCAGAAACCGGACGGCTCCTGGAGACCCTGCGGCGACTACAGGCGGCTCAACATTGCAACAGAGCCCGACCACTACCCTCTACCCAACATGCAAGACCTCACGGCCTCCTTTCACGGGGCCAAAATATTCACTAAATTGGACCTTCTTAAATCTTATTTCCAGGTACCTGTTGCGCCAGAGGACATACCAAAGACAGCCATCATCACGCCCTTCGGTCCTATGTGTTCGCCTTCTCCACCTTCGGCTGAGGAACGCCGGGCCACCTTCCAGCGGCTCATGGACAGCATCCTGGGGGACCTAAAATTCTGCGTCTGCTACGTCGACGACATTCTCATATTTTCCAGGTCTCACAGCGAACACCAGAGACACATCAAAGCAGTCCTCCAGCGCCTCCAAGAGAACGGCCTCGTCGTCCGTTTCGACAAGTGTACCTTCGGCGTCCAGAAAGCAGAATTCCTGGGTCACGAGGTGTCTCCGACAGGCGTCCGCCCTCTTACATCGAAAGTAGCAGCCGTAGCCAAGTTCCCGACACCCACCTCCATCAAGGCCATCCAGGAGTTCCTTGGGATGGTAAACTTCTACAGGCGGTTCATCCCCGGGATCGCGCACACCACGGCCCCCCTGACGGCAGTCCTAAAAGGCCAACCAAGTCCCTGTCTTGGGGACCCAGCCAGCAGCAGGCCTTTTCTTGACGAAGGCCGCCCTCACCAAGGCAACCGCCTTGGCACACCAGGATCCCAAGGCCCCCTCCAGCTGACGACAGACGCCAGTAACGTCGCCTGCGGTGCTGTTCTGGAGCAAATCATCAACGGCGCCCCCCAGCCCATCGCCTTCTTCAGCAAGAAGTTCAGTCCCGCAGAGACCCGCTACAGCACCTTCGACAGGGAACTCTGCGCGATGTACCGCGCAGTTCGGCACTTCAAGTTCCTCCTGGAGGGGACGCCCTTCACAATCTTCACAGACCACCAGCCACTGGTTCACGCCTTCACGAAGCAGGGGGGACGCATGGTCTTCCAGACAGCAGCGCCACCTCTCCATAGCCGAATTTACCTGTTCCGTCAGGTACCTCCCCGGCAAGAAAAATCCCATAGCAGACGCCCTCTCAGAGTCGAGTTGAGCGCAGTGCAGCTTGGTGTAGATTACCAGGACCTTGCCAGAGAACAGGCCACTGACCCAGAAACCCCAGCATACCGCACCGCCATCACATCCCTCAAGTGGCAGGGACGTGACCCTCGCCCCGAGACTCTGTGACATCAGCACAGGTCAGCCCCGCCCTTTGGTTCCAGCCTCACGCCGCCGCCAGGTATTCGACATAATTCACGGCCTCTCACACCCTCCGGCAGGACCACGGCCAAACTGCTTTCAAAAAGTTCGTCACGGGGTGCAAAAGGACGCCACGGCCTGGGCAAAACAGTGCCCTGCAGTGCCAGACCAGTAAGGTGGGTCGTCACACGCAGTCGGGGGTAGGCGAGTTCCCACAGCCAGGGCGCCGCCGGCCACATCCACATCGACGCGTCGTCGGGCCCCTTCCCCATCAGGCAGATCCAGATACCTCCTGACGGTGGTAGACCGTTCGGCGAGGTGGCCCGGCCACACCCATGCAAGAAGCCACCGCCAGCGCGTGCGCTGCGCCGAGGCCCTGCTCTCAGTTGGGTTAGCCGCCGGGCGCCCCGGACCACATCACAACCGACAGGGGCCCCGCTTTCTCTCCGAGTTGTGGTCTGCCCTGGCTCAACTGCTGGGAACCACGCACCACACCACCACAGCGCACAACCCAGCGGCCAACGGCCTGGTCGAACGTTCCACAGGTCCCTAAAGTCATCCTCATGGCCCGCTGCACCGCCGAGGACTGGAAACATCAGCTGCCGTGGGTCCTCCTCGGGTTGAGGACCGCCCCAGAGCCGGCGGCACCCCATCCGCAGCTGAACAAACCTATGGGAACCCCTCGTGGTGCCGGGAGAGCTCGTGACGGATGAACGCCACTCCCATCACTGCAGAGGCTCCTCGACGTGGCGGCAAGTTCGCCCCTTGCAGGCGCTCATACATCGACAAAGCAACCACCTTCATGCCGCCACAGCTGTCATCCGCCACCCACGTCTTCGTCAGAGTCGACGCCGTCCGTCCACCACTAACTAAGCCCTACAGGGGACCCTTCCGGCGTGCTGGAACGAAACAGCAAGGCGTTCAGCTGGCACTCCCAGGCAAGGACGACTGGGTTTCCATAGACCGGTTAAAGCCCGCCTTCCTGTCGGAGAGTCCCGGCAGCGACGCAGCACCCTTCCGCCCAACCGCACTCCAGCACGCCCCACCCCCCCGCAGGCGCGGCCGCCCCAGGAAGGGGACCGCCCAACCAGCAGCCTCACAGGCGGGAGGCCCCTCCGTTATCTTCAAGGAGCCGCGCACCCTTCAGCGTCCCAGCAGATACAGGGATTAGTCAGCGCGTCCCTCGTCTTGGGAGAGTATTTGTAAAGTCACCACATCGGCGCCAGGATAGTGTTTCGCGGCGCCATTAATTAAGTCTCCGCTGAGCTTGTTTTCTTTGGTGACTTCCCATTTTCTTCAAGCTCAATTAGTCACGCCTAAAACGTGCCAGGTCACGCATTTTAATCATTTTTACTTTATGCGTATTTATACAAATGTCACACATTGTGTATCACATGTTTCTTCATTCACAGGCATCAAGACTGTATCCATATTGTAGCTCTGTATGTTTTGTATTGTAATTTGTACTCGTTCACTGCATATTATTGTTTATTGTTTGACCTCAGGTCACAGTCAATTCCATTGTCTCTCGGCCCGGCGTCAGTGCGGCCGCAATATAAGCTGCCTGGATCTGTAATAAAGTAGCAGTAACTTTTACCTGCCGTTTCTTTGACACCTTACAGTATCTTTGGACATTGAGGATACATACTTCTACATTATTATCCACGGAAATTCCAGGAAATCCCTTCTCTTCATTTGGGAGATGAAGGTATTCCAGTTCAAGTCTTGGGTTTCATTCTGAAACTGCTCACTGGATTTACCTGAAACATGTAACCAATGGCAGCTTGGGCCCATTGGATCAATATGGGACAGAAGTGCCTCGACTGACTAGCAACAGCAGAATTAAGACAACATTTTTCGTCCTATGTCAAGTCTGCTGAATCCTTAGACCCCATGTCATCTGGGATAGAGAGCTGCTTACTTGGGTATGATCACCAATAGGAGATTGTCCTCTTAGATTCAGCAATTCTGGCAAAATTCAAGTGCTTTGGCAAGGTTGTCGCAATCTGTGACTGGCACCTTATATCTTTGCAGAAACCAGTTCCATACAGCTTCTTCATTGTTTTTTTTTTTTTAGCTGCATCCACCAAGGTTACTGTTACAAAATGACTATATTAGTTTTTTCTTAAATTGTTATAGTTTTTCTTACATTTTATTGAAGATTTGAAGTCCATATCAGTTAAAAATTCAGGATAGCTATTCACATTGGCCTTGATTTATGTTTGTTATTTGTGTGAAGGATGGTAATGAAATTAGAGAAGGCTATTAGAAACTACACCTTCACCAGTGCTAACTTTTATTAGGACATATATCATCCACCATACCCTTGGTTTTCTGGATTTACTTGATATGTAGGTTAAGAGAACAAATAGTCTGTTTTTCTGCTCCAAATGAATATCCATCTTAAAAGCTTCATGAACTTGTACCTTGGGTCATGGCCCATCCCTCAAAAATTTGTTAGAATTTCATCAGCAGGTATTTGAGGTGACTTTGTAACAAACGCAGACAGACAAGTGCAAAAGGATGTAAGGCAAAGAAACACTTACAAGTGATCACATGAAACGGAAAGGTTACAAGTGATCACATGACCTTCCAACTTCTTTGTGACAGCCAGTGAAGGCAAAGAGAGTAGGTGAAGTGCAATTAGCATAAGGTTAATATTGTTACAAAATGATGGCTGCAGGACAATCCACATTTGTAAAAGCTGCATATGTCGTCTGTTAGTTTTATTTGTTGTTAATGAAAGACTTATTTTCGTTAAAATCATGGTAATTTTGCATCTGAAATTCATTCCCATATCGTAAAAAAGTTTAGAGATTTTTTAGATGAAAGTTTCTAAGTGTCTCTGATGGAAACTGTTTCAGCTCCACCACTATTTTAAAATGTTTTGCTCTTGAAGTGCAAATATTAACAATTTGTGACCATGAATTTTTTTTTTTATTTTACAGGCGAAAATGTTTTGCCACCCAGAGAGAGAAATCAGAGCATGCATCACGTGGTTGCCATATTAAAACATGACTCAAGTCGTCTGCTCCAAGTTGGCTGTTTGTATGTCAGTAGTAAAGAGAGTCAATGAAATTACAGATTCAAAGTACATGTACAGTACCTGAAACCAATAATTACTATCCTCTAAAGGCCAACATCAATAAAGGTAAGAATTGTGAATGGTGTAATATTTAATTTACATATTCAGATCTTTTCAGTTCTGTGATTTTATGATTTTTACAAAGTCATATCCTCACTCTGCCCCATTTTCCCTTAATTGGCACCGGAAAGATAGAACCGTATGGTAGTTTAATCCATGGCCATAACTAAACTGTTTGAACACTGTCTACTTCCCAAGACGCCATTCCTTTTTATATAATTGTAGCCTAAACCTGACTTGCTGGCCCTAACTAAGCAAGTGCGTGATCATGCCAAACTATAACTAAGCCCATAACTTCCGTCATAGTATGAAAAACCAAGCTTGCACTCATCTTTCGGTGTATTTTGTATTTAATATGGTCTCTTGTTGCACTGTTAAGTTTCACTCACTTATAAGTTATGTGAGATCTCGGAGTTGTTGTTGTTGCTGAAAATCAGAGTAATTTTGTATTTTGGGAGGTAGTTATTCCATCCACGAATTTCCCCAACCTGTTAACCCCCTCATCCCCATCCCCCACACGTTGATGAAAATCAAAGCAATTTTGTTTTTGGGAGTAGTTATTCCATCCACGAATTTCCCCAACCTGTTAACCCCCCTCATCCCCATCCCCACATGTTGATGAAAAATCAAAGCAATTTTGTTTTTTGGAGGTAGTTATTCATCCACGAATTTCCCAACTTGTTACCCCCATCACCACACACACACACACTTCACTTTACGAAAATGACAGATTCAGGTATATTGTATCAGTTCCAAGATAATAGTGAAAACCTTGCCAAATGGTGTATTATCCAGCTCAAGTCAAGTTTGATAGATTAAGTTCTGTAAACTGGCATTACAATGACTATGGGGGTTAATTGAATAAAATAAAAAAAAAGATATGCTCTAGTGAAACACAAAAGATACATTGAAGAAATACTTAACCTCTTCACAATATTGGTTACTTCCTAGTTAAAGGTATTTTGAATCACATTTGAAATTATCACTAAAATAATTTTGAGTTTTCTGAAAAAGAAAACTATTGTGCCAACTTTGTCTATCTGTCCGCACTTTTTTTCCTCACCCTACTTAATATCCTGACTTTCCACCCTCCACCACTCGACCAGCTGTGAATGGGTTCCAGCTTCAGCTGGGATCACCCCTACAGCCTTGCTGAGAATTGGAAGGTTCCTCTTATCTAGTGCCAACCCTACCCCCTACCCCTATCTAAAGGGGAGAAATACATATCGTAAAAATTCACTATTTACTTATGTCTGTAGCCTCCTAACATCTCTTTGTTATTAAAGGAATTTGCCCATCTTCACTATTGCTCAGGTTTTCTGACTATTATCCATGTTAAATAATAAAACATCAGTAGAATTCATGAAGTTTTAGCGTATTTCGGTAAATGTTCTTCTCCATAACTTGTACAGACATTAAAACCCTGAATGGTTTCATTTGAAATGATTCTTAAGTCATATAGTATAAGTATTTATTGAATAATGGTTGAATCTCAGCTATTATTTGTCGCTAACTATTTCATATGTATGTAATTGTTGTATGATAGAGGAGTCTTCTCTGTTTATCTCTTCTATGCTTACTCTTTCTCTGTTGCCCTACTTTGGGATAAGGGTGGGAAGAGGCCAGTAGTAGATCTGCGCTTCAAATTCACCATAAATGCGTGGTAGCACAGAGGCGTTGTGGCCCAATTAACATGGCAAATGTTTCCAGTGACAGCAGTGTCGCTGCCTCTTACCAGATCAGCCTTATCCGGGGGTTCATTGGCGCCGTGGACGAACAGTTCAGACTGCAGAGAACTGCTCCATGTTGCTCATGGGAACCAACACTCTGTATCTCGCGGGCGAAATGGGGGTCAGTAAGGATTTGGTTGAGGAGGCCCTCCTTCGTGATGGTGTTGCACCAGATGTTGGCGTTGGAGAGGAAGAACAGCTGCAGTGGGAGTGAAGTGGTCGATGCCGGGTAGCGAGGCTCTTCTCCGACGCACTCGACATACTTTGGTAAGCTAAGAAGGCCTCTCGGAGACCTCCATTGTCAGCTATGTTTTCACCCTGGAGCTGAGCAAGGTTTAGAAGGGAGGGACTGTTTGCTGGTTTTGTGTCTGTTTGGCATCAGGACACAAAGGTCAGTGACAGTGAAATCGGATACAGGTTAAAAGTGTATATATATATATAATATATATATATATATATATATATATATATATATATATATATATATATATATATATATATATATATACTGTATATATGAAAACTTTCATCCCAAATTTCTGTGTCATCAGAAAGTTGAAGTGAAAATGAATAGTAATATTCCTGTAATGTATAGTTTATATATATATATATATATATATATATATATATAGTCATGCTTAAACAACAGAAAAATTACACCCATCAAAGATTCCGTGTAGGGTGATGCAGTTTTATGAGCGTATGAACTTTCACTTCACTGAAGTGTTGGAGTTTTTATTGAGATTTAGGATTGCGTTTACACATAGCAAGAGAATACTTCGGCGTTCATCATACAAATCGCCATACACACCTGTGTGTTCACGCCATTGAGCGTAGCGTTGGCAACAGATCTGCCACATCTGGGACACTGATGTTGCCATATTGATTGATAATGCACTGGGCCTTTGCCTTGAAGGCTTCCAGATGTTTGCGTTGCTCACCACGGGATGGTGTTGCCGTCCTTGTCATACTGCCGTCCTTCGTCGTCGAAGCCGTGGGTAATCTCGTGACCTATGACCTGTGAATTTGGGTCGCTAAATTGCAGAAATTGTTGAAAATCTAGCTAATTTCAGGCCTCGCCAAAATATTCAAAATCTAACTGTTGTACTGCAAACCTCAAGAATATTCAGAATCCAGCTGCTGACTTGCAACTTCAAAGTAGAACTTTTGACTCGTGATATTGTCATTTGGGTTGCAGTGACTGAAACCACAAAAAGGACATCTTATAGATTAGGATCATTAGAACACTAAAGCAAAACCTCAGTGTTCACTGTGACTTTGTGAGCAGAGGTTCTTCCACAGTGTTTGCCATCCTGTATAATAAAAGAGCATGGAACATGATGTGGAAACTTTCAAACCTCAGTTGCCCTGGAGGAAAGATTTAGAATTTAGGATAAGCACTCACCTGTCCAATGCCACCGTAATTCCAATGCTTGGAGAGAGTTAGTACGGTAGAATGGAGGTTGGAGAATACCAGCCGGGAATGTTATGGAATTAAACTCGGGCATATAGTAAGCTGACGACGGTAGGAGCCAAATCCCACCTGTCACGCTTCGTGGGCAATCCAAAATCATTTAGTTTCGTCTATGTCATCAGTTTCTGAGTAAAGATGTTGATAGGTCTCGTTACACAACGTGAAATTTCCATGATGTACAGGTGTTCATCTTGCCTTGTACATTCTACATGGTTCTTGAAAAAATCTTAGAATCTCATGATGTATATAGGAAAGAAAGGGTAATACTTTAAATATTTGCTAATGTTAAAATGGGACTCCAAGTTGACTGATATCCTAAGAGGAATGTTCATGACATTTTTGTTAAGAGTGATTTTTAGAATAAAACACTTCTGAAATTTGTTATGCCTTAAGATAATAGTATATATGAGTATTAATAGTCTTACCTTAATACGTATATGTTCATGAAGTGAGATGTCTCTGTGATATTGCCTAACCGGCTGTCTGATTCAAGCGCCCGTTGCATTACGTGTACCAGTCAGGGTATGCTATAAACTTGCTGATGGCATCGGCCTTTTCAATAATTGGCTTAGTCTCCTCGTCCATCCACTCATTAATAGCTAAGATCTTTTGAAAGATGCCGTAAATCTTCAAACCATTTCGTTTGCCTCATCCTTAGCTTGCTGGGAAAGTAAGTCTCAACATATTTAGTGCCCAGTGCCATTCCCATGTAGTCGTTTGCTGAACTTGCACAATGTTTCTGTTCCAGATTTCTGTGCTGTAACGCCGGTGGTGATCATTTGGTAGTGGAAAGATGCATCTCTCATCTCTTTGTTGGTTTCATCTCGAGAGCTTGTACATGTCGCCACATCAGATAGTTCAGCTACAGTCCTCGAGTTTGTTGCTTGCAGGAGGTCTGTCAGCCTTTCCATGTATTCAACTTCTTGTACAACTACTCTTTGGTTTGTGTCAATAAAATACAGTAGGAGAAAACATTGAGGGAGAGTAATTCTGGCCATTGAATGAATCCACCTGTTAAATCATTAAGCTCACCAACTGTCATGTTATTGTACAGACGTTTGCAGAATCTCTCCTGTCTTCATCTGGACTTGTTATGTTGCAAGTGCCATTTCAAACTCAAGGGTGGCTTTCACCTCCTCTTGTATTACAGTATCATCAACTGCCATGCCTAAAAGATTTAGCTATGATTGAGGCAGTAGTTGCCATGTACTCCTTACTCCTGTGCGGTGACTCTTGCTTCATAGCTCTCAGGTGATGTCAGAACTGAGGCGTGGCATCCCCAGGGATGATTGATCTCATTATATAGCTGTGGCGTAAGTGTTCTTCTGATCAACACAACACCCCATACTTTGATCAAATAATCTTCAGCCAATAACCTTCTTGCATCAGCAACCTTTCCATCTGCCAGTCAAAGGGCGTTTCGCTCCAGTCCTCTAAGGTCATGGGCCATCCTCCATATTGTCTCAAGAAGTCAGTCAGTGGGGTAACACCAACAGATTCAAGTGCGCCCTTCGTCCATACATGCAGCATACATCGCCTTCCGCTTGGTTAATGGGTTTAGGTCATCTGCAACTACAGGGAGATTAAGATATCACTCAAAGCATTAGTCATTTCTAGATCCAGCAGATCAAACTGACCCCAGCGAGAAAGAGACCTCTGGGACTGGGTGCTTTCATCCACCCTCCACAAAAGCAAACTGGTAGAAATTGTCACAAGGGTGTGTCGTTTTATCCATGGCTTCAATAACTAGCAGCAGCAGCAAGAATGCATTCCTCGGTGTTGCAGATGTCATATTCCGGCCTTAGGTTACAGGCAGTCTTGTTGACTTCTTTTTGGGCTGAAGACGTCTGACTTGACCTCAGGTCTTCTGCTGGTTGTTTTATATCTGGAACGTCAACTTGTTTTCCTAGTTAGGAGTTGCTTAGCATTTGTGCTACCTGAGTAAGATCTTGAAGGTTAAATCTAGGCCTGAAAGGAAAAAACACCATCAGTTTCTGTCATGAATTGCAGTGTATTGACTGTTATCAGTCATCTATGTTCATGATGATGATCAGATTAAAAATACTCATAGTAGCATGAGTCTTAAAATGGAGAAGCAAATCCACAGTTATGTATATGTACATATATTGATTTGTCTTTAAATATATGTACATATACATAACTGTGGATTTGCTTTCTCGGCGATTATTAAAGTTATTGTAACCATAACAATGGTTTTTCAGCTTCCATTAATGGGTTGTGTATTCAGTCAAAGCAAGAAGAGGGATTGAATGTTTATAAAAACGAACCTATTTCATTGAATCTGTAAGCAAACTGGCATAACCCCAGGTTATCTTCGTTGTGCTTGTATTTCAGGTAAATGTTCACGGTTTTGTGAGGGGTAAGGAAAAATGGTATTGTCTCGTTTTAATCATTGTAATTTTCACAGGTGATCAGTTTTTGCGCGACACCTCTCTTTCAAGTTGTGCTGAGTTCTTTTGGAAGAACTTCAGAAAAACAGTTCACGTGGAAGTATAAGGTTGTCAAGAGTTTTCAGTAAATAAGTATTCCTTGAAGACATTCAGTGCGATCTCCATTTAAAGGGAGGTTTTAGAGCATAAAAGATATTTTCATAATCGTTATCACTGTACGTTTGGTTGATCATGCTAGTGACAGTGATGGTTGGCTGATCCTGTCTGTCTCAGGCAGGATCAACCAAAACGTAACAGTGATAGTGATTGGCTGGTTAGTTGATCCTGCCTAGGGATGAACAGGGTCAACCAGCCAGTTAATAATCATATCATTACTAAGTTTGGTTGATGCCTGCTAGATGAACAAAAAAATTGTATCCACTCTCCATTGCCTTGTGGATTTTCTGGTTGAATTCATATTTTTAAAATCTTCCTCATAACCCAAAGAGAGCATTTATAATTATTTTGGTGTCAGAGACTTTTTCATTTTATATCTCAGCATTCTAGCCAACATCTATCCGATATTTAAATTTCAATTCAAGTTATTAACGGTTGGTTTTCTTTATTTATATATTACTTCTGTTTTCCTACACACTTTCATTTTAGAACACATTGCTACATATGCATACATCTAGTCAGGCTACTAATTAGAATATGGACTAACTACTGGCAGGGTGAAAGGAGAAACTTCATCTATTTCATTTATTTAGGTCCATTGTTTATGTTTCATCAGAGCGGAATGATGATTGATTTCAATACACAGGCATGCAAACCTCTTACAGAGAAATTTTAAATGTGTAACCAATATGCTGGACAGTTATATAATTTTCATAAGCAAAGCACTGCTATTACTTTCAATACTCCGCTGATGAAGAGGAACGGAAAACCAGAAGCCACGCCCACCAGGCGACGCACGCAGAAGCACAGCAACACCGAAACCATCGCAGGAGAACCTTTTCCAGTCTGGACCGTCGGTTTCCAGAACCGCGATGATGTTGAACCCGTCCTGGTTCCTCGACTAGTTGCTCTACGCTGGATTCCATGATGGAATTCTGTTCAAAAAACAGATTTTTTTATTTTGCAGAGTTAATTTTCTGCTTGCCTGGATATCGATAGGGATCTGCTTATTAAAAAGCTACTTCACATTTAGATTTTGTATGGTTTCAATAAGCTGGAAAACCCTACCTTTATTAAGCGTAGACAATTGTATTCAGTTAACCTTAGAATGGAAACAACAGCGGTGTCATTCTAGCTGTTTTGTGTGAGAATGAAGTCAGTTTCGTTAAATGGTGCAAAATTAATTGTTGGAGGAATTCTAATGCACGGCTTTTGGAGTTTATGAGAAAACGAGTTTTCTGTACGGCGTATAATCAAGGCCACCGAAAATAGATCTACCTTTCGGTGGTCTCGGTATAATCCTATATAGTTGTCAGACACACGATTATGGCTTTAAGCTTAAATAAAATACAAACTTCTGAGGCTAGAGGCTGCAATTTGGTATGTTTGATGATTGGAGGTGGATGATCAACATACCAGTTTGCAGCCCTCTAGCCTCAGTAACTTTTAGGATCTGAGGGCGGACAGAAAAAGTGCGGACGGACCGACAAAGCCAGCACAACAGTTTTCTTTTACAGAAAACTAAAAAGCGTGGATGCTGAAGAAGAAAATGCTATGCTCAGTGCATTTATGTGTACTCTTAGCAAAGAGTTCGATTCCTGATCAAGGCTGAACAGTTTTGCCATTGTTGGCTTAATCAGTGAATTAGGGGCATGGTAGTTAGATGAGTGTGGATGTTCTCGCCCGGGGTGGAGAAAGGCATGGTTTTAGGGACGTCACACAAACACCCAAGACTTATTTTTATAATGCCATCGGAGGGGACTTTGCGTCCTCAATCTTTAACGAAGGCATCCTGATAAGCAGCGCGATTAACTATAAGTGTTTATAGGCGATTTTTTGTTGTTTAGATAATCGATGTGGGACTCTTGTCTCGTCTATCTTTGATAGTGCATTTCTCTTGAGATAGCTGGCCTTCTCTCTCTCTCTCTCTCTCTCTCTCTCTCTCTCTCTCTCTCTCTCTCTCTCTCTCTCTCTCTCTCTCTAAATTAATAAATAAATTCAGTTCAGTTCAAAATCATTCCATACAATGTAATATGGTTCAGTTATGTCAACCAGACAGTTTGCATTGGGCAAGGGAACGAAAATGTAAGTACTGTACTTCCTTTGGTAAGTGGAATTAATTGGCTCTATCAGTAAAATTAACAATATAGATGGAGAATATGGTTAAGCCTACCATCTCTGGATTGGCCAATACACAAGAGTAGTTATTAGTTTAAATATAATGTTTTCAGAAATCCTGTCAATATTTCTTCCTTTGTAAATTATTATTATTATTATTATTATTATGTGTTATTATTATTATTATGATTTTGAGTTTTTCACTTTTTGTATACTAGCCTTCTAGACCTGACTCCTGTGACTGAGTACTGCTTTATTTCTTGCAATCATATATTTCTTGCTATATATATATATATATTATATATATATATATATATATATATATATATATATATATATATATATACTATATATATATATATGTATATATATATATATATATATATATATAAATGTGTGTGTGTATAACTGAATCTCAAAAATATGGAACATGATGAATATATAAATAAAGATAAAATCCACGAAGGAAACACTGGAGTGTTGCGAGGCCTTTCACGGACAGCCGTGTGGTTGAGCGTCACTGTAGTCACTGAGTTCTTGTCTTTCATTAGTTTCGAGTCCACGGGACGACAGACATTATCAATTAAAATTCCCCTTCAGTAACATATGTGAAAGTATATTATTTCCGAGGTAGAGCAGACTATGGATATTAAGGACGTTTGTAACAATGCATAGTTATTTATATATATATATATATATATATATATATATATATATATATATATATATATAATATATGTACTCTATGTGTGTCATGTGTGTGTGTGTGTGTGTGTGTGTGAGTGTGCAAGCGCGCAGAATTTTTTCACCACCCTAGGCCTGCAGTTGAGTAGAACTTTCGTTGAACAGGATTGCTAGGTACACTACTCTTTATTAAGGTCTGATAAGTCTCGAGGCACAAATATAATTTGTGCAATGTTACGTCCCATCTTAACTTATTTCATAACAAGAATAGCAAAACTTGAGCTTCAACTTATGCCAAAGATCTCTCTCTCTCTCTCTCTCTCTCTCTCTCTCTCTCTCTCTCTCTCTCTCTCTCTCTCTCTCTCAGCAACGAAAGAAACCTGCGCACGTTCTTACCTGGAGAGACGAAATGTGGGGAAGTTGATTAATGCTTTCGTATTTAAGTGTCATCCTTGGTCCTCCACGTCTCCCGCACCTCCATCCCACCCCTCCCATCCTTCTTTCTACCCCCCCCCCTCCTCCTCCTCCACTGCCTACCCAATGTAATGCCGTGACGTAATCTCTCGTCAAGAGATTAGCGTGCTTGTGTTGATTTGGACTGAGATAATGGTTACGTTATGAAACGTTGAGTTTTTGTCGCATCATTCGGACATGTATTATTGTTTTCTCTGCTACTGTTGTTATTATTTTGTATTCATATTATTATTGTCGTTGCTATCTTTGTTCCCATGTAAATAAACTTGTGTGCTAGGCACCTAGTGGGTTGGTAGTTAATTTTCAATACATTTTTGCCTTGGCCTATTTTTCCTGGGTACAGGTCAGTTCCAGAGGCTAAAATTTTAGCTTTTTTCCTCTAATCTCAGAAACTACAATAGGTGAGGCACATTCAGCATTATATGTGGATGGTATGATTTTAGGTATATTTGACCTTGGCCTGTACTTTAAGGTTACATGTAGATGTCCAAGGTTGTTGGCCATCGTCTTCCCCAAACATATATGACCTAGGCTTATTTTACAAGGTCACAGGTAAATTTGAAGACCAGCATCACATTTTTCTTCCTTTAACTTATTATGATTTCTCTGAATGTTCTGTTACCTTGACTTACTTTTCAAGGTTGCAGGTCAATGTGTAAGCTATGATTTTATTTTTCATTTGTATTTTCTAAGAGACCAGGATTAATTATTTATTTTAACAAAAATATTTGGTATAAGTTGCCGTTAATATATTATTTTTATGTAGTATAAGCACATTACAAAATATGAGTATATATCTTTTGAGTATTGTATCTCTTATTGTAGGTGAAGGTGGGCGGAGCCAAGTGAGACTTGTGGGCGGAGCTTCACTGCTCTCAGGTAAGCATAAGAAGATGGAATATCATTAACCTCCTTCAAGTGTAATTAGAACTCGTTTTATTAATCATATTGAATATGAAACAGGCAAGGTGTAAATATTTTTTACCAAATATTTATACCCTGACCTATTTTCAAGGTCTCAGGTTAGTTTAAAGGCCAAGGTTTAGGCCCTTTTTCCACTCTCTAACTCTTAGAAACTATGGTAGTTGAAGGTCGGGTCTTCATAATAGTTAGCAGGCTTATGAGTAGGGTTTTTTATGGTGAAATATAAGTATTTTTAAGTGTGGTGTAAATCCTCTCCTTTAAATTCCTAAAAAAAAAAAAAAATATTAATCTCACAGTCGCCTTTATTACCTTTTATTATTTTCGACACAAAATATTTATTAAGGTATACGACTTTTAGAACTTCCATATAAGTCGCATGATGTAATGGTTAAATGCAAGTGTGCTGGGACTAGAATAACTTTGCACCTTATATTCTAACCATTTCATCGGCATACATTCTATAAAGTTCTAAGTCGTATCCTTAACTAAATATTTTTAATCAAGATTAAGTATATCTTAGTTTAACCGGACACTGAGCTGGTTAACATCTCTCCTAGGCTGGCGAACGATTAGATTTATTTTACGTGGCTAGAACCAACTGGTTACCTAGCAGCAGGACCTATAACTTATTGTGGAATCTGAACCGCATTATGGCGAGAATGGTGCTATCACCAAAAATAAATTCCTCTAATTCTTCACTGGCCGTTCGGAGAGTCGAACGCTGGGCCAACAGCGTGCTATCCGAAAGCTCTATCCACCCCTCCAATGAAGTACTTAATTTTGTGTTTTGATAATAATAAAAGGTAATGAAGGTGATTTTGAGATTAATGTTTTTTATGAATTTAAAAGGAGAGGATTTATACCACACTTAAAAATACTTATATTTCACCATAAAAAACTTATTCATAAGCCTGATAACTATTATGAAGGCCCGACCTTCAACTACCATAGTTCCTTAAGCCCTGTCTACACTAGCAGGCACTGCACGACGGGCAAACACTGTTCCCATAACCCGTTCCACTAAACTGACCGGTCGAGTATGGAGCCAGAGCGATGCGGTGTCTGGTAACACTGCTTCAGAAGCGAGAAAATATAAACAGCCGGAAGTGCTTGACGGGCATGCCCGCTAGTTAATGGACAGACCATTAGAGCTAGATTCTACAGTGTTTCTCAAACTGGGTGCCCGTTACCCTGAAGTTTACAGACAGTGCCTGGTGCCACCAAGATTGTCATGAATTTTGTCTTGCTAGATCATCTCAGTGAGCATTTGTAAAAAAAAAAATAGTTTGCAGAAGTCTTCATAATTATTATCAGTGTTATACTGTAACACACACACACACATATATATATATATATATATATATATATATATATATATATATATATATATATATATATAAATATATATATACATACATACAGTGCAACGCGTTACCGTTTAAATGGAACAAAATAAAAGCCTTTTTGATTATCCTTTATTTTTCGAACATGAATGTATTGCCACAGGTTAATAAATTAATATAATATATTAACAAAATTAATATAATACTTATTCAGTTTAATAATGTTCAATACAAATGATAATTCGGCTTTGCACCCTTAGGATGTTAAATTCAACTGATAACAATCTTGCAGTTTCAACTTTTATTGTTTTGATACTTTAATTAATTGCTTTTACTCTCTGTTCCTTTGTTAATCTCGTGGTTGTATAAAATATCTGAAAAATGAAGATTTAGTAAATTAATTAAAAATAATAATAAAGAATATATACATTATAAGATATAAAAAATTAAAAGGGCATTACTTATGCATTATTAAACAAAATAAGCATTATATTAATTTTTGTTAATATATTATATTAATCTATTAACCTGTGTATACATTTATGTTTAAAAAATAAGGATAATCAAAAGGCTTTAATTTTGTTCCCACTTAAACAAAGGGCATTACCCTTATACGCACCCTATATATATATATATATATATATATATATATATATATATATATATTATATATATATATATATATATATATATATATGATTATCATGTTTTTTTATGTTAGTCTCTGCATTCACTTAACACTTAAGTTTACCTGATATACTCTTTTGTTTGTACAGTATATTTCTGCATGTTTCATGCTGGTTTTGGTTTAGTATGGATAATTTTTAGTAATTATAAATTAGAAGTTGATTCATGCGATATGGCTGGATGGTGAAGAAGTAGGCCTACTGTGGTAATGATTACATTAGTTAGGGTACCATCTCTAAAAAAAAAAAGATTGAGAACCACTGAACTAGAGAGTGGAAAAAAGGCTAAAACCTTGGCCTTTAAACTGACCTGAGACCTTGAAAATAGGTCAAGGTGTAAATATTTGGTAAAAAATATTCAATATGATTATTAATACGAGTTCTAATTACACTTGAAGGAGGTTAATGATATTCCATCTTCTTATGCTTACTTGACAGCAGTGAAGCTCCGCCCACCTTCACCTACAATAAGAGATACAATACTCAAATGATATGTATTCATATTTTGTAATGTGCTTATACTACATAAAAATAATATATTAATGGCAATTTATATCAAAAACTTTTGTTAAAATAATTAATCCTGGTCTCTTAGAAAATTCAAATGAAAAATAAAATTGTAGCTTATACATTGACATGCAACCTTGAAAAATAAGTCAAGGTAACAGAACGTTTCAGAGAAATCATAATAAGTTAAAGGAAGAAAAATATGATGCTGGTCTTCAAATTTACCCGTGACCTTGTAAAATAAGCCAAGGTCATATATGTTTAGATTATTATTATTATTATTATTATTATTATTATTATTATTATTATTATTCGTCGCAACGGTAGTAGGAGCAATGATGGAAGGAGTTGGTGTTATATTAATTTCGTATTTTTATTTTTTCTTATTTATTTTATCATTACGAAGACGAATAACTAATTATTTCAGTTCTTTATTTGCAGTATGTACGCATTTGTGGATATATTATTATTATTATTATTATTATTATTATTATTATTATTATTATTATTATTTATTATTAGTTGTGGACCTTCATAAGGAGAGGGAAAACCGATTCATTCATCATTTACGTTTAGATGTATATATAATTGCAATGCTTAGCCAAAAACCCCCTTCCCCTAACCCCCTTTGATTATCTATCAAGTAAAAGGCCCCTCGCTCGCTCCTCTGAAAAAGAGTTCTCAGGCCTCATTGTGAACCATTGCATAGTGTGAATCAGGCCCCCAAAATAGAAATAGAGGGCTTTATGCAATGATGTGATAATGCACAGATAAGATCGAATCAGAGCAGTTTCCAGCAAGACAGAGTCTTTTAGTTCTCTTTCGGTTAAAGCCCTTCGTAAGAAGCAATAAATAAATATTCATATTTTGTTCTTGCAGTAATAGACTGATGGCTAAGGCTGAGTATTTGGGAATCAAGTTTTAATTGATAATTAGATATTCGTATGTCAGGAATATCGATAGTTGCGTCGTCAGCAAAAAGTTATCACGGGATATTGGAACAGAATTTTATCAATATTATAATCATGTTTACTCTTTGTTTTAATATAAAACATAGTCTGTTTTTACAGATAAAATGATCAACCTTTTTTATGCTTTTATCACACTCATCCTTTGAGAGGTCCAAATTGTTGCCCTCACTTGTATCCAACATGGAAATTGAGTTTTTTGCAAGAAGATTGATACTTCAAGTTTTGATTTCTCTGATAGTTTGGTGTCGTTATGTGGACGACGCCCTGGGAATCTTAAAGGAAAATGTTGATCCTGAGGGTATTCTTGCTGATTTATTAATTCATTGGTCCTGTCCATCAAACTTACTCCAGAAAAAGATATCATTATGATATTCTATAATTTTTCTGTATTCAGAAAACCTACCAACTTTTTATGTTCATTTCTGTTCAGGCCTTTCTTAAAATATAAAATAATTTGTATTTTCCTTTCTGTAACTAACGGAATATGTAGCCTTGAGTACATAGAAAATGAGTTTACCAAAATAGAAGAGATTGCCACAAATCTGCGTTGTCCTAGATACTTTTTTTTAATTGCGTGAATGAAGCCAAGAAAACTCTTATAACGGCCAGTCAAAGGAAAGTGGGTCAATGAATAACATACTTCTCCTGCCTTTTTATGAATGTTATTTAGATGTCATCGTATTCTTGAAAAATGAAGTTGTAGGTTTGGGAATTTCTGTATATTCTGTGCAAAATTTATAACATGGCAGTTATATATTCTTGGGATGGGAGTTTGCTAGACGTTAACATTCCTTTCTAATTATGTGAAAATTGACATACGAAGTGAGTTTGAAAATCATAAAAGCTTTATTAAATCTGTAGAGCTGGCTTTCCTTAATTTATCTCAACTTTATGCATTGGCATTACAATCTCTGTTAATATGCAATTATTGAACGGCTACAGAGACAGCAAATTGTTTTTTTTTGTAAATATTAGTCACTTATCTCAGTCCGCATTGTCATAATGAGTTTTACACTCTCAGGAGGTAGCTTGCCTGTGTTTGAGTCCTTGGCACCTAAATTACCTCCACAAATATTTTGTTGATAGTTCATTCATAATCCTTCTCCGCTTATTCTTTTGGCTTTCTTAAAATTCTACTCCGAAAAGTATTAGTAAACGAAAGTTATGTGGTCAAGGTCACTCGGTTTGAAGAAAATAGTAAAACACAAAAAAACGGTAACGTCATGATATCGAGTCAAAAATGTCAAGTGCCTTTTATCGTACCTGTGGACGCAGGTAGGAGGTTCGTCTCGGCTTGTTGGGCCGCGTCCAGATGGCCACACCAGTCGATTTATTCCTTTAAATGCCTACCGCACTTAGGGGATTCGGGAGGGGGCGGGCGAGGCCTTTGCTGGCATAAGGCCGGCCGCATCGAACCCAACTGCCGAGGGACGCCAGAAATGTTTTCATTTCTTCCAAGCGTCCGTCTGTGCTCATTTGCCAGGTCAAGTTTGTCCTTATCTTGAAGTATATAATCGTTCTGGTTTTTTATTTATATATATATACGTTGGTTTATCTCTTATTTTCATCACCTCTCTTTTCAGTCAAGGGCATTTTAACCCGTGGAAGTTTTGCTTAGCCAGTTGAATTGCATATGACTGGTTGCTCATTTTGGACAAAAACAACAACAACAATAATAATAATAATAATAATAATAATAATAATAATAATAATAATAATAATAATAGATATTCAATCACACGAGTCACTAAAACGGTGGGTAAATCCAAATTGAATTAGTAAGTGTAAACATATTTTTAAAAATATATCTGCAGCGATAGCTCTCAAGTACCTGCTCGATTCTCCTCGATAAGAAGAATCGAGCACATTCTCGAAAGCTCTCGTTTTGCATATATTTTTAAGTGTATATTTACACTTACACTTTCACCAGTAATAATAATAATAATAATAATAATAATAATAATAATAAATAGTCTCATTAGCTTCGTACCTTAATAATGATAATAATAATAATAATAATAATAATAATAATAATAATAATAATAAATAGTCTCATTAGCTTCGTACCTTGTCCGCTCGGTACCTGACTCCAAAAGGTCAATGTTTCGGTTTCCCCCAAATCTGGATGATAGCATTATCACGCGAACACTCCACAAGTTCTTTAATTACAGCCTCATGCTTGGGCAATACCCACACGAGAGATTAGGACGCGCGATAATAGTTCCTATCTTTTCTGAACTAGGTGATTCTACGTACGCCATCAGGAAAGCTTTGTTGTTACGTCAAATAAATGGGAGCTTTCTACTGAGGTTAAATTACATCAGATGATAACGTTATGGTGCCTTGAAAAGTTCCTCTCTCTCTCTCTCTCTCTCTCTCTCTCTCTCTCTCTCTCTCTCTCTCTCTCTCTCTCTCTCTCTCTCTCTTCGATTTGACAAAGTGGGAAAGCTGTAAACATCATTCCGTCGAATCCCATTCAGCCTTTGCTAACTTATGCTTGGAATTTTGCACCTGGTGGTTAGTCGAATGTTTTGGGTAGCAACCAGGGTGTAGAGGGGCATAGGGCTAGCAGCCATTTTGTTAGGAACCAAAAGGACAGAACTTTCTCAAGCCATCCCACTATATAAGGCAACAAATGTCTCATGTGGAATCTCTCTCTCTCTCTCTCTCTCTCTCTCTCTCTCTCTCTCTCTCTCTCTCTCTCTCTCTCTCTCTCTCTCTCTCTCTCTCTCTTATATACTGTATTATATATATGTATATATATATATATATATATATATATATATATATATATATATATATATATATATATATATATATATATATATATATATATATATATATATAATATATATAATATATATATATATATATATATATATATAATATATATATATATATATATATATATATATATATATATATATATATATATATATATATGTGTGTGTGTGTGTGTGTGTGTGTATGCACATACATATATACATACATGCATCCAATACCTTGTAATGGGGTGGTTCCTAAGACAAAACAAATGCTTTTAACTGCTGAATTATGGATATACATCAAGTGTGAGTCCCGTTATATGCACCCCATTTAGACATTATTTAGACGTTGTCATTCTGCTGTTATTATTTATGTAATCTTGCAGTTGCGCCGTACTTATAATCAAGTGTATCATATTGCTCTGCATTTTATTATTTATTGTTTTGTGAAAGTTCAACGTGAAGTTCAGTACTTGTTGACTGTTTACACACAGCAGAGATAAGTAGGTACCTACCTGCAGAGTTCTGGGTTGGGAAATATAACTAGTTACTGGTGATATACCAGGATACATTTTCCCGAGAGGTAACCGAGAAAAGCGGGACGCCATGTCCTAAAAGCTAACCATAGAATTTTGTTGAAAATGGTCTCATTATGTTCCCCACACCCAAATTACTTTGGAGGTTTTAATCTAACCCAACCTAACCCATCCTAACCTAACTAACCTAGGGGCATGGCAAAAAAAATCGGGACTAGTGCAATACTAGCATACATCTCAGGAATTTGCTACCTGGGTTTAGAATCAGCTCGTCACCTTTCTGATAAAATAAAAAGCATCCGGAACGTTGTCTAGCTTGTGTCAGTAACTGTGTTAAACTGTATGAATTCAACCATTTGCTGAAGAGAAAGTTTGGAAGCGAAGGTTCAGCGAAGTGTTTTGCCAGACGCTTAGAATCATACAGAATGATAGATTATATAGACTGGCCTCTGGCTCGAGAAATGGAAACCACAATTTGGGGAACAAATAAATTTAAGAAACCCACATACATTTTCGGAACCTCTTTTTGGCGTCTCCACACTGGGGACGGAACCTTACGCTCCGAAATTGCATGTTGATTTCTTGAAAATATGTCTGTCTCCAATTTCCTTATTTTCAAGTGTCAGTGTTTGTTCTCCAATTTTATTTTTTTCAAGTTTCAATGTTTGGTCTCCAATTTGCTTTTTTTCAAGTTTCAGTGTTTGTTCTCCAATCTGCTTTTTTCAAGTTTCAATGTTTGTTCTCCAATTTGACTTTTTTTCAAGTTTCAATGTTTGTTCTCCAATCTGCTTTTTTTTCAAGTTTCAATGTTTGTTCTCCAATTTGCTTTTTTTTTCAAGTTTCAATGTTCGTTCTCCAATCTGCTTTTTTTTTCAAGTTTCAATGTTTTTTCTCCAATTTGACTTTTTTTCAAGTTTCAATGTTTGTTCTCCAATTTGCTTTTTTTTTCAAGTTTCAGTGTTTGTTCTCCAATTTGCTTTTTTTCAAGTTTCAGTGTTTGTTTTCCAATTTGCTTTTTTTCAAGTTTCAGTGTTTGTTCTCCAATTTGCTTTTTTTCAAGTTTCAGTGTTTGTTCTCCAATTTGCTTTTTTTTTTCAAGTTTCAATTTTGTTCTCCAATCTGCTTTTTTTTCAAGTTTCAGTGTTTGTTCTCCAATTTGCTTTTTTTCAAGTTTCAGTGTTTGTTCTCCAATTTGCTTTTTTTCAAGTTTCAGTGTTTGTTCTCCAATTTGCTTTTTTTCAAGTTTCAGTGTTTGTTCTCCAATTTGCTTTTTTTCAAGTTTCAGAGTTCGGCACTGAACACTGAACTGTCACCATTCTTCCCCCCCAAACCCCCTACCCCCCACCCCCGGCTGCTTTGTAACAATCCACACGTGTTCATCACGAACATCATGTTCTATTCTCTCCTCCCGTTGCCTGGCAAGTGTCATTGGTCGCTGCTGCACACATGCTCTTTTAGTGCGTTACAAGTGTCGTTACGACGTGACTCTGAACTGTGACGCTGCTTTTTTCTGGGGGGAACTGGTATGCTGCACTTTTCAGCATCCCAGAGAAATAATTGCCCCTCTTTTGTTGCACTTGTATCCCTCGTACAGTGGATGGCGAAGCCTTTGTTGTGTCTGTGGCTGCGAAAGACATTCGGATTTAACCGTTTACATCTTACCCGTTGTTTGTGATTGCACGAAGGTAAATATTTTGCTTGCCCTTTTTCCCCCTCTTTTTCTTTTCGCGGTTTGGAATCTTTATTCGCCTGTTGAAAACACAAGTCACAGTCGTGCTTGCATTCCGTTTCGAATTCCCCAGAGCTGACGAGATGGCGGTTTAGGTTAATTTTCGTCTTGGGGGACAAAAAAAAAGTTGCAAATTATAGAGAATATTTCTGTAGGACCTCCATCGTCGTAAAGTGGATAAGGTGCTTTGCAAACTTACAAACAAGTGGGTAAGGCTAGTACTGATGTTAAACGCGTTCGCTCTTATTCCATTCAGAAATTCAGTCAAAGCAGAGAGAGAGAGAGAGAGAGAGAGAGAGAGAGAGAGAGAGAGAGAGAGAGAGAGAGAGAGAAAGGTCCTCACATTTGGTTAAATGATTCCGTAGGAGATGTAAGGAATGAGAGAGAGAGAGAGAGAGAAAAGGTCCCAACATTCCGTTACCTGATTCCGTAGGAGATGTACGGAATGAGAGAGAGAGAGAGAGAATCCTAATATTTCGTTAACTGATTCCGTAGGAGATCTAAGGAATGAGAGAGAGAGAGAGAGAGAGAGAAAAGGTCCCAACATTCCGTTACCTGATTCCGTAGAGATGTACGGAATGAGAGAGAGAGAGATCGATCCTCACATTTCGTTAACTGATTCCGTAGGAGATCTAAGGAATGAGAGAGAGAGAGAAGATCCTCACATTTCGTTGAATGACTGCGCAGGAGACATAAGGAATGACCCTCAGGACTTATGTTGTGCAAGGTAGTCTTTTTCTGCCAAGGAAGGCCTTCGAAATTGATTGACAAGAAAGGTTTTGACGTAATTGGCCACGCTGTATATTACTCGCCTCCACCATGGTTATTTTGGTGATTTCTTCCCTCCCAGGGCGCTGAATAACCAGAAGGAATATTTCGTCTCTCAATCATTTTCTTAGATCTTCAGTATTACACGTCAAAATCCCTTGTCCTAACTCTCGAAGTTGCAGTAATGTGACCGGAAATAATGAGTGAAAAGTCACAAGAATGTAAATGAGAGACTGTATTTTTGCACTACGGTCTGGCCAAACGCTCCTTTGTTTTAACCACTTTTGTATTTTGGAAAAATACAGTCTCTCATTTGCATTATTGTGGATTTTTACTCATTATGTCTTTATGTGTTTATTTTGGGACTTGTTAGGTTTTAATTTTTTTTCGCAGAACTTTGTTGAAGCGTAATTTGCATTTGGTTTTTCAATGTTGGGAAACTCGCTTTAATTTTTTTTTTTTCGTTAAGCGTAACTGTCTCCATTTCCAAAATAGAACACTCATTAATATTATTATCACATTATGTTACGGAGTATTTTTCAAATGTGTCTGTCACTTCGTATCTTAATGCATAGATGTTTTCATTCGTGGCGTTTCATAGATCTGTTGTTCTGCGAACGGGTACTTGTGTTAATATTGCATCTGTATCAATATCCTTGCAGATATCTTTATTTCTTTGAGTTTGTTTGTTTCTTTGTTTGTATGGCAGTGCCAGGCTATGTAATTCGACTATTATTGCCATAGATTGCCCCATTTTTCTGTGACGTGCCCCATTTTTCTGTGACGCTTTTTTTTTTGTCTCAAAAAGTCAGTTTTTTTTTTTACCGTGTTTATTAATACTTTTATTACTCTTTACACGCACCAGACTCTCTCTTTACCCGTTTTTTCAAGAAATAATAGTTTTAAGATAAAGGAATTCATATTAAAACTCTTAAAGGAATGCATATTGAAATCCTTGCAAGCAAAGATAGATAATGATCCTAGCGCAGTAAGACCAAGTTATGCCAATGCCTAAGCGTTACCAACCAAAATGCGACAATTGAGGGAGTGGGCATCGGAAGTTACCAGTGCCATTCTGCCCTAAAATGGAAGACTGCAGTATCTGCAAAAATACAGAACTGAGAAAAATGGTACATACTGCAGCTTTCCCTTGCCTAACTCCTGATTTTGCAGATACTGCAAATAGAACCCTCTAAATAAAGCACTGAAGAATCATTCTGAAACTGCAGTAACTTGTGTATTAGTGTTTCACCAACCGAATAGGTGGCGTATCTCAATTTCGAAAATTTTGCAGATACTGTAGTTTTCCATTTAGGGCAGCATTATTCTCTGTCACTCTGTAGTGCTATTTTCAAGTGCCGTGACCTTGGCCTCCAGGTGTTTGTTAAGCTATAATCATCCATATATTACATTTTCCCTCAATCTGGTATTGTGTTCACATGCGAGCGTACTGTTGATTCCCTTGTGGGAACGTTCCATTGAATGGGTGGGCATTTTGCAATAATAATAATAGTTTTTATAATGACTATATTAATATGGCATTCAGTTCAATTTAAGTAGCTGTCTCAGTGGAGATACTGTCTGAAGCAAAAGTGTATCTTATACGAAAAGTAATTCAGTGATATCTATCTGTGCATGTTTTTAGACTGAATTTCAGCAGTAGGGGATGTTTATCATTCTGTCTCTATAACGAAATACTTTTAGAAAATGTGTATTCAGTCGTTATTGATGCTCGTTGTTTTAGAATATTAATTTTACTAATATTTTTTTCTTTTTTTTTTTTTACAGAATTAAAACTCAGTCATGTTGCGATGTTTCATTTGCCCCTTGACTCAAAAGCAGACCTTACGGAGAAATTGCGCCGTCTTCTTCGTGCTGGGTCTTATCTACGTGTGTTCAAGGTAGGGCCATTGCTTGAATTAGTGGGCCAGTTGACTGGTGTTTTGCCTATTCTTTATTTTTAATGTTGGTTACGGGATGTCTTCTCTCTCTCTCTCTCTCTCTCTCTCTCTCTCTCTCTCTCTCTCTCTCTCTCTCTCTCAGGTAAGATTGTAACCGATTAGCCAGGTGTTCTTTCGCTACCAATGATCTATGTAGCTGTAACTGTTTCTAACCGGTCACATTATTGCGTTACATCCATTGTGCCTGTCACTTCTATTCCAACCCCCCCCCCCATATAACCTTCAGTTCCTTTCTTAGGGCATTATACCCGTCACTTCCTTTCCATGCCCATCACATCCACAACTACTGTCCCATGCCCATAATACCCACCTGATTTCTTTCCAGGAGTTTTAACTTTATTTAGATAATGGCAGATTCATTATTTACGTTTTCTCTCTTTTTATTTTAGATTCCGGAGCATTTATACCTTCATTCTCATTCTCGTCCATCTATTTTTTTTTCTTTTTCGCCGTCCTCTTACTCTCAGTCATCTCTCCTCTTCCTTCCTTCGTCTCTTTCCCCCTCGGTGTTCTTTCTCCTCTTCTGTTATCTGTCGTTTCCACTGTTCTCTCTCTCTCTCTCTCTCTTCTTTTCTTCGTTCACTTCCTTCTGATTGCTTCCTCTTTCTCTTTCTCATGCTACCTCTTCCTGCCCCGCTTTCTTTTTTCTCTGCCATTGCTCTCTCTCTCTCTCTCTCTCTCTCTCTCTCTCTCTCATTTTCCTCATCCTCCAGCCTTGTTGTGAGTCAGTTGAGCTTCAGACTGTCCTCAGTGGGCAGGTTCAATTCCATGTAGCTGATGAAGTTAGAGAATTTATTTCTGGTGATAGAAATTCATTTCTCGCTATAATAATGATTCAGTTCCACAATAAGCTGTAGTCCCGTTGCTAAGTAACCAGTTGGTTCTTAGCCACGTAAAATAAGAATCCTAATCCTTCAGGCCAGCCCTAGGAGAGCTGTTATTAGTCAGCTCAGTGGTCTGGTTAAACTAAGGTATATTTAATTTTTTTCCTCATCCCTTCTCCTTCTCCTCCTTTACTGTAGATCAGTTCTACATAAGTTTCTGCTCTCTCTCTCTCTCTGTTTTTCACATATTTCTCTCTCCCCTTCTCTCTCCCCTTCTCTCTCCATTTTTCCTCTTCCACCTCCCCCATCCCCACTCCTCCTCTCTTACTGTCGACCAGTTCTTATACATAAGTCTCTCTCTCTCTCTCTCTCTCTCTCTCTCTCTCTCTCTCTCTCTCTCTCTCTCTCTCCTTTTCCTATCCCATCTTTCTCCTCCCTCCTCTTCCCCCTCCCCCTGCCCACCCCCACCCTCCTCCCTCTTCCCCCTGCCTCCCCCCTCCCTCCTCCTCCTCCCCTCCCTCCCCCTCCTCCTCCTCCTCCTCCTCCTCCTCCTCCTCCTCCTCCTTGTTTGTTGCCAGATCAGTTCCTCCAGTAAGTTTTTCTTCTTTTTCATCTTCTTCTTTTCAGACAATCGTGGCTTACAGATGAGGCCATCGAGGGCAAACTGGCTGCTCTGGGGGCATCTCCCTGGCGAGGAATCTCGCCTTGGGCGCCTCCGGGATAAACAAGTCAGTCGTTGCCGAGGGGAAGGCTGCAAATGCATCGTCGAAACAGGTCCTTCTGCCTCCCGGTAAAAAGGTACTATTAGTGTGTTCCTTTTTTTTAAGTCCCTTTTGGAGCCGACGGGAAATATCCACAGCCGATATCGTGATTGATGGCAGCTCTTGCGGCTCACCGGCGCCCTCCAGAGGTTGCAGTTCAAAAGAGTTGGCCAATCAGAAGCGAGATTTTAAAGTTTCGGCGAAACCGGCTGTGGATATTAACCGTCAGCTCAAAAAAACTCTATAGAAATAGTAGTAGTAGTAGTAGTATATTTTTATTGATAGTTGTAGTACGTTATTAGTGATAGTATGTCCATTACAATTTTATTGATAGTAGGAGTAGTACATTATCATTAAGAGCAGTATTTGTAGTAAGTGAGATTCCTCTACCCAGCATTTGAGCTACAAGTCTTGACCATAATGAGCCAGTAATGCAACCAGTGCAATTTACAACCAGGCTTCACTGTGTACTCAGAAAAGCAGTTTTATACTATTATATATATATATATATATATATATATATATATATATAATATATATATATATATATATATATATATATATATATATATATATATATTCATAACAGGACCTTATTTAAACTGGACAGTATCTAAGCGGAGTTATTTATTCAGGGAAAGTTACAAGCTTTCCAGGACCAACTGTCCTCATTGCCTGGTAGCCGTAGAATGACCAGACACGTGGCCCATTTGTATTTATGTGTAACGGGGAGGGAATTAATGACTTGCTGTTCCAATTTCGTGTGTTGGCTTTCTTAAATCCTTTAATTATCATCCTTCTCCTTCGATTTCCTCCTTCATATGCATATAAATGCAGCTGGACCACGTGGTTGTTCAATCTATGGCTACCTGGCGATGAAGACAGTTGGCCCTGGAAAGCTTGTAACTTTTCCTGAATAAATATCTCCGCTAGATACCGTTCTGTTTAAATGAAGTCCCGTTATTAACTGTATTAATGCACAGAACAATTGTGTAAGTGATAAAGTTATATATATATATGTTTGTGTGTGTGTTTTTGTATATATATTTATTTACACATATATGTATATATGTGTGTGTTTTGTATATATATTTATTTACACACATATATGTATATAGATATGTAAATTAGACTTGTGTAAATGAATCTCCAGTTAATGGTTTAAAACTAAAGACTCGTGCCCATGGAAGCAATGAATGACAGTCCAATGTTATTGTGGAAGTAAAGTGGTCATATGGACCGCGAATGAAAGGAATAAGGTAAAAACTACTAAGAAAAAATTTTTTACAAAGTGGATATTGGAGTAAGAAGTATAGGGGGAAAGAGAGATGTAGGGTTACGAAGCATCTACTAGGGTGAAGAGAAAGGGCATCAGGCTAGCAACCCCATCCTCAAGATTTGAGTAGTAACTTGTAAGTCGTACACCTTTAGAGACACTTCTTCCAAGGGGAAATAGTGTATGGATATATAGTTATATTTGTGTATATATACTGTATAATGTATATATACCGTATATATTTATATATATAAATATGTATATATATACAGTATATATATACATACATATGTATGTATATATATATACATATATGTATATATGTGTGTATGTATAACTGAATCACGAAGATATGAAACGTGATGAATGTATAAGTAAAGGCAAATGTCACGAAGGGAAAGTGAAACAACGGAGTGGTTGCTAGGCCTTTCGACACGCGGTCCTTTAGTAGCTAGTAAAGGACAGTGTGTCGAAAGGCCCAGCAACCACTCCGTTGTTTCACGTTTCCTTCGTGGCATTTGCCCTCATTTATATGTGTATATATACCAATATTTCTCTGCTCTGTATCACTTCCTCAGAGAGAGAATGACTAAAGAATATATTGCCCTGTGATACAGCTTATATTTTGGGATGAAGTTGTTAGCCTGAGCCCTTCTCCCTCCTCGGCTGTGACCCGCATTAATCAGTTGACTACCAGGTACATTATTTGTATGAATCACTTGACTCGCACCCAGGATTTCATCCTGTCTAGTTAATGATTTCTAGATCTTCTTCTCCTTTCCCCGTAGGGAGATAGTGACGTCAGTGCACCCCACATGGTGCACTGTAGGCATTACTTAATGGTCTTTGCAGCGTCCCTTCCTTAGGCCCCTAGCTGCAACCTCTCACATTTCTTTTACTGTACCTCCATTCATATCTCTTACTTCCATCAGACTTCCACCCTCTTTAAAAATTGTTTCCTAGTGCAATTGCGAGGTTTTCCTCCCGTTACACCTTTCAAACCTTCTTACTGTCAAATGTCCCTTTCAGGGCTCAATGACCTTACAGGTCCCAGCGCTTGGCCTTTGGCCTAAATTCTATAGTCTATTCTTTTCTCTGTTCCCTCTCCTCCTTCCTCTTAAACCTCTGAACTGTAGGCGACTTTCAGCTTATCTTAACTTCAAGAGCCCTTTACCCATACATCCTGCGTTACTTGATTTTATCTTATCTCACTACTCTTCTCTGAAGATGTCTCGCCAGAACACTGACGTTGAGTAATTTTGTGAGGGACAGGTTTCATTTTACTGTCTTTATTCTCGGAATGGTCGCCCTCTTGGATTCTCTTCTCAGTAATTCCCTGAGGAAAAGGTTTTATTTAATTCTTTTTATTCTCAAAATTGTCCACCCCCCCTCTTTTCGTCTCATTATTTTATGCTCAGAAATATTCCTCTCTTGTATTCTCTTTTCAGTAATTCCTGTGGAAAAGGTTTCATTTAATTCTTTTAATTATCAGAATTACCCCCCGATTTTAATTCTCTTTTGAGCAATTATCGTAGGAAAAGGCTTCATTTAATTCTTTTTATGCTCAGAATTATCCCCCTCCTTTAATTCTCCATTCAGCAATTCGGCAGGGAAAAGGTTTCATTAAATTCTTTTTTATGTTCAGAATTATCCCCCGCTTTTAATTCTCGTTTGAGTAATTCTCTTAGGAAAAGGTTTCATTTAATTCTTTTAATTATTAGAATTATCCCCCTCTTTTATTCGCTTTTGAGTAATTCTCTTAGGAAAAGGTTTCCTTTAATTCTTTTAATTATCAGAATTATCCCCTCTTTTATTCTCTTTTGAGTAATTCTCTTAGGAAAAGGTTTCCTTTAATTCTTTTAATTATCAGAATTATCCCCCTCTTTTATTCTCTTTTGAGTAATTCTCTTAGGAAAAGGTTTCCTTTAATTCTTTTAATTATCAGAATTATCCCCCGCTTTTAATTCTCTTTTCGGCAACTCTCCTAGGAAAAAGTTTCATTCAGTTCTTTTCACGCTCAGAATTATCCCCCTCTTTTGCTCTCTTTTCGGCAACTCTCTCAGGAAAAGGTTTCCCCTCACTTCTTTTCATGCTCAGAATTATCCCCCTCTTTTGCTCTCTTTTCGTTAACTCTCTTAGGAAAAGGTTTCGTTCAGCTCTTTTCACGCTCAGAATCATCCCCCTCTTTTGTTCTCTTCTCGGTAACTCTCTTAGGAAAAGGTTTCATTCAGTTCTCTTCACGCTCAGAATTATCCCCCTCTTTTGCTCTCTTTTCAGGTGTGCTTACTCTTACGTTGTTCCGAGGACCTTCCTCCTGTTTCCTAATTTTTTACTTTTATCTTTTCAGCTCCCTCTTTCCAACTCGTCAGCACACGTCAAAAGAGAAATCGCATTGCCACATCCTACAGAAAATTCTGTAAAGGTAAACAGTGGGAAAAAGGCAACATAAATTAATGACTGTCAAGGGAGTCACGACGGTAAAAGGCATGAAGAAGATCAATGATATTAAAAGGGCAGGTGAATGAAATACAAAAATTAAGGTGTTGACTTATCAGTAACGATTGAAAGAGATCCCAAATTACTGGGTTCCCTTTGCTCACTGTGGAGCAGCAGATCGAGAGATGATAGCAAGCAAAAAAGAATAATAAAAGAATTTATGGATTACATATTTAACGAAGGTTGGAGTACACTCGAGGACCACTTTTAGTGTTGATATTGTAAAGATTCTTTTAGCCTCTAAACTTTGGTTCATGTTTTGAAAATACTTCTGCTCATCATGAACTTTCTGTTGTCATTCCATGCCTTAAGTTTGCACTAGAATTTAGGGAAAAACCTGATAGTCATGTATTCATGTATTCAGAGCTCTTTGGAGAGTCAGAACTGATGTAAAATTTCCATATACCAAATAATTTTGTATTGCAAGGATGAAAGGACATTACGCGGTCCATAGGAACACTCATGTATTCAGATTTTTTTGCTTGCACCTGAAACACATTATTTTGAATTTTGATTTTAGTGTATATGTGATATTTTGAATTTTGATTTCAGTGAATATGTGATATTTTGAATCTTGATTTCAGTGTATACGTGGATGCATGAGAATGATACGCAGGTAATCTTAGCATGACTGATCAGGAATAATGAAAACAAGATAGGTAATGTGAGAATGAGTACCACCCCTGTGCCGAATTACAATTCGTGTAGATTGCAAGCAAAATTACGCTATAAATTATATTATATTAGCTTCTGCAATAACGTTAGTCAGAGTTGTGAAGCTACAAAGTAAAATCTGTGCCAAGACGCGACGCGTGTTTTAACTTCATCTGAACTGGGCCAGGAAAGTTTTGGAGAAATCAGACGTAATGATCAGTTATACCTGCGCAGTTGTGACCGCACAGTCGGCTTGTGCAGGCAAAACTGAACCTACTGACGTTCAGGTATACCTGCACAGTTATGCGTGTGGAGGGCTGAAGGCAAAACCGAACGTTCGTGGGTTCAGTTTTGCCTGTACAGGCCGACTGCGCAGGCATAATTGCGCAGGTATAACTGATCGTTAGCGGCGGCCTTGTACGGAAGTATTTCATATCATACAAAAGATCCTTTCGGTCTATGACAATATTATCTTAACCACTGTGTTCTTTTAGTCCTAATGTTATTTTTGGTAAGTGAATTTAGTTATCACGTTGATTGCTTGGTTTGGGGTTCGTCACCTAAATCGGGGTATCACGAAGGAGTTTGTTTCCTTGATTCCCTTGACTTCGAAATGGTCGTATAGGCCTATTAATAGTAAAAGCATCACTTTTGAAGCCTGGGACTTCGCCACGTGCAAGCGTGTTCCCAAATCTAAGTTGAATAGCACAGGTTAGTGCATTGCTGCAATAGCTGGAGGTCCGAATCCAGGTAAAATAAGTAACGGAAAAAAGTCTCAATAATCTTTCCAGATAGTGACCCCCAAGGGTTTTAACCTGGCATGTATCCACCTTTGCGGCGTGTTTAGTACAAGCCCGTTGGGGATTTCCGTAAAAATATAAACAAAAGACTGTAAATATCAAAAAGATAATGAGACCCCCAAGAAATGTTGTGAATTTTTCCCGTGACTTTATTACCGGCCACCATAAATTATTGTGACATTTTCCCGTGACTTTATTTCCTACCCAAAATTGTGACTTTTTTCCCCGTGACTTTATTACCGGCCACCAAAAGTACATAACCGCGTTTGTGGTGGTGGTTTCTCCGCTCAGTCGGCGGCGTATCCCCCGCAGAGCTTTGGATCCCCTACCGCAGTGGTGACTTTTACGCTGGATCCGTGTTCTGACTTCTGATGGTCTCATGAAGTAGTGGTTGACACAAGCTCTAGAAAGTATAGGTAATCTCTAGATCTTGGGGTGATATAGACGACATCGTTTTCGAGAGAAGTTCACCCGTGTTGTGAAGAAGAAGCATCGCAAGTGTCCGTCACCGTCTTCTCCCCCATCTTCTTCCTTCCCCCCTTCGTCTTCCCTTTAGTTTCTTCTTGACGGTACCTCCCCCTACCCCTCCCCCAACACGCACGTCTCAGTTGTGCTACCTTATCCGTTGTGAAAGCTTCCCACAATCAGCAGGAGGGGGATGACTAGGCAGAATCAGGGCCAAGGAAGTAGGGTCTTTATAATTCTCCTGCATTGTTTGGGTTGCACTGTCTTTCCTCGCCCTTGCCAGGCCTGTTGTAACCTTTGCTGATGGTGCTTTTTTTTCATGTTCATTCAAAAGAGAAAACGTCTGGTTTCTATTGGTATTATGGCCTGTATTTACGAGAGGAGAGAATTACATGGTCATGGCATAGGGCACCTCACCCTTAAGAAACGCTAGGCGTACAACCTGCTGCACTGGAAGTTTTGCATAGAACTAGACCTACTTTCAATAAGTATCATTTTCTTGGTAAGTGATTAATCTGGTTTTGTTTATGCAACGCACTCCCTCTGTCATAGGCCTTCACACGGTAAAGCCACCCTTGGATCACTGTAAATATGTCAAGGCTCCTGACAAAGATGTGATAAAGTAAAGAGGCTTCAGATTGTATGTGATATGTAAGTAAACATTATAAATAAATAAATATATATGCATATATGTGTGTGTGTGCGTATGTGGATGTGTATATATATGTTACAGGGAATATGTGAAATCAGGGATTACACGTAATCACTAGGGAATATGTGTAATGACCAATTCCCTTGGGAACATTTGATCTTGGGGCTAGTACTAAACACGGCAAAACAGTGATTTTATCTGCCCAGTTTTGCCGTGTTTAGTCTAAGCCCCTGGGAGGGTCAAATGTGTTTTGCCAATGTATAGTACTGGCCCTTGGGGATCAAATGTCCTTTAGGACATTTGATCACAAGGGGCTAGTACTATTACTGACAAACACATTTGACCTCCCAGGGGCTTATACTAAACACGGCAAAACTGGGTGATAAATCACTGTTTTGCCGTGTTTAGTACTAGCCCTCGGGATCAAATGTTCCCAAGGAATTGGTCATTACACATATTCCCTAGTGATTACGCGTAATCCCTGATTTCACATATTCCCTGTAACATATATGTATATCCATAATCATTAGACCACTCCTAATAACAGCTAAGATAATTTTTTCATCTGTTTATGCAGTTATACATTTAAACTATGCCAGAGTCACTCTGAACTCAAATGCAGGACTGGAAAACCGAGTAAAAGGTTTATACAGTTGGTCAAAATCAACCTCTGAAGATCAGGGATGTATTTCTGGAGCTTAGGAGATCTCCTCCTCCTCCTCCTCCTCCTCCCATCTTCACTCAGACTCCGCCACGAAAATTAAAGTTCAGTCGTTGACAAAATAATTTGGATTGTTCCTTTTTGTCGCTTGCCCAGTTGTGCAATTTGATATACGTAACAAAATCATACGCTAGAGTAAACAGTCTCTGTCAGCCTCCATGTAGTAGCTTGTTGCGACTAGATTTGCTGAGGAAGACTAAACATTCTGTAGTTCGCTTCAGAAAGACACAGACTACAACAAAGGTAGTCTGTAGAGATAAGAACTTGGACACTGCTAAAACAAACGAGACACAGGAGCTTTAAAAAAAAGATGGCCGGTCTGAGAGTGATGCGCCTAGGAAAGCAGAGACCTCGTTTTAGTTTTCTGTAAAAGAAGACTATTGAAATGGCTTTGTCTGTCCGTCTGCATTTTTCTGTCCGCCCTCAGATCTTAAAAATTACTGAGGCTAGAGGGCTGTAAATTGGTATGTTGATCATTCACCCTCCGATCATCAAACATACCGTATTGTAGCCCTCTAGCCTCAGTAGTTTTTACTTTATTTAAGGTTAAAGTTAGCCATAATCGTGCTTCTGGCAACGATATAGAACAGGCCACCACCGACCCGTGGTTATAAAAATTTCACGGGCTCGACGGCTCAGATCTACTATTTTCCCAGTGGCCTTGATTATACGCTGTACAGAAAACTCGATTGCACCGAAGAAACTGCTGCGCATTTTTTTTTACTTGTTGCTAGTGGAAGGAGACATTTTCATGTCCTAGCCTGGGAGAGGTGAATGAAAATTTGGGTTACTCTGAAGCCTGAAAAGCCTAACTGAACAAGAAGTCGTGGATCACCATTGTTAAACCTTCAGCCACGCACTTACCCCTGAGACACACTTGGCTAGGAAGTGGCCATGGAAATACCAGATTTGCCATCAAGCAATGTGACAGCCATTGACATCCTTACCTGTCTGTATGAAAAGAGGTTGAATGAAGTATTTACCAACATAACGGTATCTCAGGTTCCCCACAGCTCTTCCAGTAACAATATCTGCAAGAAAGGGGAATTTTTCAAAAAATTAAGCTGGTATACACTGGAAGACTACAAATGTGCAAGAATATTTTGGTACGCTGGCTGTTATTAGTGTGAATCATGTAGCGTATGATAATTAACGTTGTGGTTCTGTGATTGATGAATTTGTTGCGTTAAAAGTCGAGGCGAGTCGGATTATATGTATAAGAGTATGGATAGACTTCATCGAGTTTTAGATATTTAGTGTTGCCATGATGCTTTCATCTTTTCCTTAATTGTTAATGGTCTCTTGTAAAATAAACCTAAAATTTCATTGTCTTTGGTCATTAACCTGATAAACCTTGAATCTTAATTGCCTTGGCCTATTTTTTTTTTTATTAAAGAAAGTTCCTGAAACAGGCATTAGCTGTGTAAAAAAAAATATAGCACGGCTAACTACACAGGACAAATTTGATGTTAGTGATAGCTTGTAATAGTAGCAAAAAACTGCACGCATTTTATTAGTACTGTGCACAGTAGACCTTCAAGTAAATTTGAAACCTTCATTGTGTACTAAGCGTCACACTAACTTTGTAGACAGGTTAACCTTATGTGTGTATGAGGGGTTTTGTCAAGTGGATTTGCTGTAAATAGCGGGGCTCCTACAAGGGAATCTTATTTCACCTTTGCTGTTTAGCTGTCTCATAGATTTTGAAATAAAGGAAAAACCTGGTCGGAGAAGGTTTATATTGGTGTATCGATAAAAAATATAGTTTTAAAATATGCAGATGATGCTGTTTTAATAATCAAAAGAGCACAAGATTAACAGAGCTTGCTTTTTAAAAATGCATCGTATATCTACAGACGGAACGCAATAGATTCAGGAAAACAGAAATAATGAGAACAGAGTATTCACCCCCGCAGGGGTTAGCGCCGTCACTGCACCTCACGCGGTGCACTGTAGGCTTTACTTACGGTTCTTTGCAGCATGCCTTCGGCCCCTGGCTGCAACCCCTTCCGTTCCCTTTACTGTACCTCCGTTCATATTCTCTTTCTTCCATCTTACTTTCCACCTTCTCCTAACAGTTGTTTCATAGTGCAACTGCTTTGAGGTTTTCCTCCTGTTACACCTTTCAGACCTTATGCTGTCAATTTCCGTTTCAGCGCTGAATGACCTCATAGGACCCAGTGCTTGCCCTTTGGCCTAAATTCTATATTCAGTTCAACAGAGTATTCACAGATGACAGAAACCATATTAGATGGAGAAAGGATGAATGAGGTTGAGTTTTTGTAATCATTTATGAACAGTGATATCCATAAAAGCTCTCCAGAGTTAAAATCTAATACAAGGCTAAAATGGCAAATCAAACAATAGTTAGGCTAACTAAGATTTGGAAATCAAACAGACTGAAATTGAGTACGAATGTAAGATGATACATTAGTATAATCTATATTGCTCTATGGACATAGATCATGATTTGACAGTGAAACTATATCAAAGATTTCGCCGGTTTTATAATAAAGCTTAAAGAAGAATAATAGTAGTCAGATGGCAAATTAGAGTTAGAAATGAATCCTTGAGGGAAATTATGTATTTGAAACAGTGATGGATAGGAGATGGAGATGGTCTGAACATGTCATACTTACAACCCCTGGGAGAACTTGTGATAGTGTCAGCTGGGCTCTTGTGGGCACCAGAAGAGTTTGAAGACCCAGATTTCACAGGGGTTGTGCGAAGGATATGTCCAAGCCACCTCAGCATTCCTTATACTTATGGAGTTCTGCAGTTCCTCCACATGGTATACATGTCTAACTATTCTGCCATCTGAACCTTAATCTTTTTCTTAAAGCTTTATTCGCGAATTGACAGAACCTTTTAGATTTAGTTCCATTTCCATTCCATGACTAATGCATAATCTTACTTCGTATGTGATTTTAATCGTATTTGACTTCTAAATCTTATTTAACCAGCCAATTGTTTGACTTGCTTTTTTAGCCTTAAACTAAATTCCAATTCTGGAGAACCTGTACCGGATATCATTGTTCGTAAATGATTGAAAGATTAAAATTCATTCATTCTTTCTTTCATCTAATGGTATTTCATCCCTTTGTACTCACTCTGGCCTCATAACTTTTATTTTCTTAGATTTATTTTCTAAGTTTTTAGTGCTGGTTCAAACAGCATCATCGAAATATTCTTAGTCTGTCAGGTTTCTATCGTTGCTCCAGTCTAAACTGTCTCTTTCATAGGCTTACATCTTTCAGCATATTTTTTATGAATAGTGCACCTTGAATTAGAAGACTTCAATCAAGTTTTGGGGTTTTTCAAGATTAGTCCTAGGCTTACTGCACATGAGGGTATTTGAGGTAGAGTTAGAGGAACTGGTCACATAAGTAGCTTAGAGGTAAGAATTTTTATGAATATTTATTGCAAACTGCCACTTAACCTCTTGAAAGTAGAATTTTGGTGTTTTTTATGTGATTCTAACAAACTGGCAAAATTTAGAAGTTGCATATGATCGAGTTCGGCATGAAATGTTACTTTTTCTTTGTCTATAAAGTGATTCTGACGAATTTGACATTCATTTCCTTAGGAAATGCCAAGTTAATCCATAACACCTCCATCTGCTCTATTAGTTGGATATATACTTCAGCTTCACGCTAAATGCATGAACCATATACCTTTAGTTAAAAAAGTTATTAAAGTCCTCCCGGGCCTCTGCAGGCTCATAGGGCAGGCGCTGATCTCCTGTTTCTTAGGCCGACAGCTAGTGGGGGACAGGTCCCAATGCCTGTGACGCGTGGCCAGTGTGTCGCTAGGCCCGCTGTTTTAACTCCCCAGCCAGAGTGCTGGTACCTATTCTCTTACTGAACCTCTCGGGTTTTTTCGAACCGTTAGACTTTTACAACTGTTTAATCCTAGTTTTTTGCAACCCGGACAAATATTCGTGGTTTTGTGCCTCCCCAGCTATAAAGCACTTATCGAGGGACCCAAATAGGAAACCTGGATAATTAGTACAGGCAAACTTAGCCAGCATTCAGGAATGACGTATAATGCATAAACCACAAGAGTCTAGAATTCTGACTTGTCTCACTTGTTAAACCACTTAATGATTCTTTAAGTTAAATAGGGTCCTTCATAGTAAGATCTTAGCTGTTGTCACGCCATGTCCTTTCAACCAGTATGATTGGTTAGTCGAATTTCTTTGTGCCTGTCAGCATTCCCCATATCCTGAACAGAATATTCCTTGTTCCTGTAAACTTTTCATTTTTTTTTAAAATAATTAGTGCTAGGAGATTATGATTAGGTAGTTTCACCAATTCAAGAGCTAAAAGATAAGTTGGCGCAAACTTCATTGTACTGTATTGCAAACTCTACATAATGTTCATTTTAATAGTCAGGTTGTTCTAATTCCTCATTGCTATTACATTATTATACACACACACACACACACATATATATATATATATATATATATATATATATATATATATATATATATATATATATATATATAATTTTCATAATAACACGAGCTAATGAGACCAAAGGGTTCATTCTTAACCCTTTCATTTATATGACATTTAAAAATCATAACTTACCAAGTCAGGAAACTTCTCAAGCATTCTCTTTGATTGCTTTCTGCAGAGTTACCGTTCAAGGGGGAATGCTGGTTTTGGCCTTATGAAACTAAGTATAGTAAAGAATGTTTAATTGGAAGAAAAAGAAATTAAAGAAAGATCATTATAGAAGGGTGTAAGGTAAAAATGTTAGGCAAAATCCTTCGTTGGATGGGTCGGTATAGTTCTCGGCTAGCACTCTGCTGGGCCCACGTTCGAGTCTCCGACCGGCCAGTGAAGAATTAGAGGAATTTATTTCTTGTGATAGAAATTCATTTCTTGGTATGATGTGGTTCGGATTCCACAGTAAGCTGTAGGTCCCGTTGCTAGGTAACCAGTTGGTTCTTAGCCAGGTAAAACAAGTCTAATCCTTCGGGCCAGCCCTAGGAGAGCTGTTAATCAGCTCAGTGGTCTGGTTAAACTAAGGTATACTTAGGCAAAATCTTGTGCATGCGTCATAATCGTTCGTTTTAGACTAAGCCAGTCTTTGTGCTGGCACGGGCTCTTGCTCTAGGGCAACCAAAGTCGCATGATAACTGATAAGTGACTGGGGGTGGATTTTAAATTGTAAATGTTTATATACACGTTCATATATGAAAAGGAAAGCTCACATAATACATATGCAAATCAACAAGTATTGGTGCGTTTAAATACACGTAAGTGTGCATATGCATTCATACACGTACATACATACAAATGTAGCCAGTATACATAAACATACATGTGGCCATGCATATGTGTAAGCATTCATAGACATTAAGGGTGAAGTTACTTTTCCTAATATCACTTCACTTCCCTTCCACTCCCAGGTAGGCTTTTCAGCCTGTCAGTGGGGTGTCTTCTTATCTAGTCTCATCGGTCTTCAAATATTCCATCTCTTCCAAGGTCTTCGATTGTTGGCATGTTGTGCTTTGTCAGGATATCCTCCACTCCATCCTTCCAGCGCTTACGAGGCCTACCTCTCGATCCCCTTCCTCCAGGTATCCAGTTCCATCTTTTCTTTGCATTGTATTTTCATCCATTCTCATGACCCAGCCATCTCAGTTGTCCCTTCTCAATCTTGTTCACAGGTCCCATTCCTACTGTTCTCCTAACATTCTCATTTCTCAGCCTATCTCCTTTGTTTTGTTTATTATTGTTCTCAGGCTTTTCATCTCTGAGGCTTGGACCGTACTTCTGTCTTTACTTGTCACTGTCCAGCTCTCCGATCCGTTTGTCACTATTGGTGTTAACAATCCCTCGAATATAGCTTTCTTTACTTCTCTCGGTACATGCGCATCTCTCATCATTGAATAAAGAGCTCCAGATTATGTTATATTTGTCTATTCTTTCAGTGATTTCCTCCCTCCTCTTATCGTCCTTATCTGTAAACACACATCCTAGATATTTGAATGAGACGGTGTCCTTTATCACTGTATTCCTTATCATGATGTTTGCTGGTGCTTGAGGTTGTTTGCTGACTGTTAATATTTCTGTTTTTCCTATATTCATTCTTAGTCCCGCTATCTGTTAAACAATCATTCAAGTATACCAGTGCTCCTTCTAATTCCTCACGGTCATATATCCAAATAGTTATATCATCTGCAGAATGCATAATGTCTCCTGTAATGTTAATTCTTTCTTTAAAGTCCTTTATAACGATTAAAAATTCTGTAAGGGTTCCGAACTTCTCGACAATGGGAATGTCTTCGTGTCTGCTACAAATCAAAGAAAACTAGAATACTGAGTAAAAGAAAGCCATATTTTATGATAGACTAAACTAAAATGTTCTTCCTCGCGCTTAAAAATATTTTGTGTATTGCACATTCCCCAACAAAAGTACTTTTTCAAAGAGCTAGTGGTAAAATTATTATTCTGTGTTTTTATAAGTGTACTGTCTACTTTAACAGTATTTACAAAGAGTTATTAAAGGAAAATTAAAAACTCGTCCACGCAATTGGTGACGGTTTTAGTATATACCAGTTTTGGATGGACAAAGTAGCTCTCGATCTTCAGTTTCACCGTAAAAACATATATTTTAGTTCATATTTCTCACAGTATTTGTATTTATTCCGTCCATTGTAACTACAGCTATATTTGCTTAGGTCAAATCAACATAACTCGTCTGAAAATTATTCTCGTGGCCAAATCGTGCCATTATCGACGCTTGTCTGACAAATAAGACCAGAATAAATGAATGAATTACGGAATTCAGGTTTAAAAGCCAAACAGTGAAGCACTTTCAGCTGTTTATCGCTTAAGGCGGTGAAAATAAGGAGTTTTAGTGGTTAGAAAGCAAGATAAAGAGATCGAGAAAATAAAGGGTTGCCTGTGCTGCCAAGATTAAAGCAAAATTATAAATTCATGGCAAAAATTCAAAAGATGATGTTTGCTTTATTATATTTCATGTCATGGGAACATAGAGGATGGTAGGGACTTCCTAATTTTGATTATTTACTAGGCTATCAAAGAGATTCGTTTATAATGGTTATGAGGGCTGATTAGCCTAGTAATCCCGTTTGCACCCGCCATAAATGGCTAATTGTTGTGACTAACAAAATAATCCTTGAGTCATGTGAATGGCAAAATTATTTGATAATTGATGTAGCTTCTAAATTATATGATAACTGATATAGACCACCAAATTATTTGATAACTTATGTGACCGCCAAATCATTAGGTAATTCACGCAACAGCCAAAATTATTTGATTATGTTGTGTCAGCGGTGATAATTTTAAATCATTCACATGAAAGCCCATTTGTTTCAACTGCGATGAATGTCAGAGTGATTATACCACTATGTAACTCTCAAAGTAATTTAAGTGCACAAAGACACTAGTAAACAATGCGCCGAAGTTTCTTCGGCGCAATCGAGTTTTCTGTACAGCGCATAATCAAGGCCACCGAAAATAGATCTATCCTAAGGTGTTGTTGCGTTGCCAGAAGCACGATTATGGCTAACTTTAACCTTATATAAAATAAAACCTCCAGAGGCTAGGGGTTGCAATTTGGTATGTTTGATGCCCGGATGGTGGGTGATCAACATACCAATTTGCAGCCCTCTAGCCTCAGTAGTTTTTAAGATCTGAGGGCGGACAGAAAAAAGTGCGGACGGACAGACAAAGCCAACACAACAGTTTTCTTTTACAGAAAACTAAAACTTTAGGTAAAGCAATTTTTTTCATGCAATATAAATTCGTCCTCATTTACTTACTGGTGTTACGGCGCCAGTAATCCCAGACGTTCGCATGATAATCTATAATCGTCTGCTTTCGCGCGCGCGGGAACTGAAATCGATGCGTCCCATGTCCGCGTAACATTTTTACGCCGTTAATATAATTGGTTCACTACGCGATGGTGCGCGTGCGCATTTGCGTCTTTCCAGGAAGATCTATAATTCTATATGGACTATCACCTTCGCCAAGGAGGTATATATTCTTTAATTGGTTTGTTTCTCACTACGTGATGGTGCGCATGCGCATTTGCGTCTTTCTAGGGAGGTCCTTTGAACTATCACCTTCACCAAGGAGGTGTATATTTTTTAATGAGTTTGTTTGTTTCTTAGTAGAATTACGCAAAATATTATACGAGAATTTTTACATTTTTTTTTAAAGCAGAGTTGGAAAAGGAAGTAACACTCACGTGAGGATTATAAATGAATAAATATATGCTCCGCAAAGATGAGAAATGAAGAAGGTATATTATAAACGGAGAAGAAAAAGGAAAAGATAATAAAATAACAAAAATCTTAACTGTTATTTTGAAAACTTCACCTTATTAATACATTAAGTAAATAAAATCCTTGCAGCACGAATCTATGCTGACAATACAAAAACAAGTTTTTAAATATAAATATAGTCGATTGGAACGTAGACAGGTAAGTTAAAACGCAGACAGATAAATGCATACGCTATTGACAGAGCGAATTAAATTCGGAGAGATGGAAAGAAAGAGTGAGATACAGACGTGATTGATAGAACGAATTAAACCCAGATAGATGGAGAGATAGAGAGATGCGGACGTGACTGATAGAGCGAATTAAATCCAGTTGGAAAGATAGAGAGAGATTCAGACGTGATTAATAGAGCGAATTAAACACACATAGATGGAAAGATAGAGAGATACAGACGTGATTGATAGAGCGAATTAAACACAGACCGATGGAAAGATAAAGGGATACAGACGTGATTGATAGAGCGAATTAAACCCAGATAGTAGAGAGATAAAGTAATGCAGACGTAATTTATAGAGCGAATTAGACCCAGACGGATGGAAAGATAAGATAGAGTTACAGACGTGATTGATAGAGCGAATTAAACCCAGACAGATGGAAAGATAGAGAGATACAGACGTGATTGAGAGAGAGAGAGAGAGAGAGAGAACAAGGGATTTGTCCGTTCAGCAATAAATCAAAGGGAGGAGTCATCGTCTCGAGAGAAAATCAAGATGTTTTATTTTTGTCCTCCCAGAAAAACATTACTCAGCTGAAACTATGCCATTGTCCCGGTTTCGTAAGAAGAATGAGAAGACAGAGAGAGAGAGAGAGATTAGCAAAGATATCGAGAGAGAGAGATTAGCAACGATATCGAGAAAGAGAGAGGAGAGAGATTAGCAATGATATATATATATATATATATATATATATATATATATATATATATATATATATATATATATATATATATATATATATATATATATGAGAGAGAGGAGGGGAGGAAGTTAGGAATTATCTCGATGATCCTAATAAGAGATCACACAGCGAACGGAGATCACAGTTTTGTTCACTTTCATGCGATATCAGGGTATAATTTGTATGCTTAAAAGAGCCTCAGTTATTTTCATGTCAACTTTGTTCATTGAAAGAGGAAAAATGAATGAACAGGCGTCAGTGTAATGTTGGTTTTTACATTCATTATTATTATTATTATTATTATTATTATTATTATTATTATTATTATTATTATTATTATTACTTTTATAAAGGGTCCACAATAATTTGTTAAAGGTTCAAGTAGAATTTTATAAAGTTTTGAACCCTCCTCTGGGTTCATCTTCAGTCAACATTATTATTATTATTATTATTATTATTATTATTATTATTATTATTATTATTATTATCATTCAGAAGATGAATCATATTCATATGGAACAAGCCCACCACAGGGGCCACTGACTTGAAATTCAAGCTTCGAAAGAATATGAAGGTGTTCGTTAAAAAGAAGTAACAGAATGTAATGGGAAATACAGAAAGAGGAGATCAGTTATTAGGAAAACAGATTAATAAATAAAGAAAAACGTAAGTAAACTATTGAAATACAAGGAGAATTGTATTAGGTATAGCGATGCATTGCATCTCCTATTGAACTTCTGAAGAAGTTCCAATTTCCCGACAACCTTAGTAGGGAGGCTATTCCAAAGTCCAGCTGTGTGAGGAATAAAGGACCTCTGAAATTCGCCTTCCTGCATTTTCCTTTATTCTACATTTCAGACAAATTATTTTTATTTAGTCGTCATTTTATTTAAACGAAGGAATAACTAAGAGAGGTTCCTAATAACGTCTTAAATTTAAAGATGGAACTTGAAACGTAATTAGGTAATAATTTTACACGCAATGCCTTATTTTTCTTTATTCGTCATCCGCGTGAACGAAGGAATAATTAAGAGAGATTCCTAATAACGTCTTAAAATAAACTTGAAACGTAAACACAAGTAGGCAACAATTATACACGCCTGAACGAATCGATTGATATGAAATCCTCTCTCTCTCTCTCTCTCTCTCTCTCTCTCTCTCTCTCTCTCTCTCTCTCTCTCTCTCTCTCTCTCATCCTTTAAGCACCCTCAAAGAAACGCCGAGCATCCTTCAACAAACCTCGAGAGTCCATCCAACAAATCTTGGCTCCAATCGGTCCCCGTGAGATCTACTCTTAATTATATTCCAGCAGGGATATTTGGCCACGAGGGAGATGTACGACAAACCTCATACGCACACACATAGCACGCACGCGCGCGCGTCCACACACCTACATATATGTACATATATGTACATACAGATATATATGAATATTATATATATACACACACATACACAAACAAACCCTTTCCACTTAACAGGAGTACAGTTGCTAGTCTTACACCCTGACCCAAAGACATTTAAAAGCCTACTTGCCTACTTGGATGGGAGACTTCCAGGAATAGACAGAAGTCTATTCCTGGAAGTCTCCCATCCAAGTAAAGACCACACCCAACGCTACTTACTGGTCGCCTTTGGAACATGAGGTCACGTGACCACCGCTGCAACTTGCGAGAAACTTTATGAGTCTGGTGTAGGCGGCGATGGGTCGCGATGAGGGTCCGGAGAGTAGGTTGAACAATCACTCCCCCCTCCCCCCCGGGAGATCCCGGGCTCCAGCCCCCCAGTCCCTTCCCTTTAAACACTAGAAATTTATTTTCTTCACCTTTAGCAGTCCACCAGAGACAACAAGGAGATAATGATTTATTTTGTATTTATTCATTATTTTCCTTTTATTCATTATTTCTCCTCTCTCTCTCTCTCTCTCTCCAGCTCAGTCGTTCTCTCTTCTCTCTGGTCTCTCTCTCTCTGCTTCTCTCTGGCTCTCTAGAGGAATTTATTTCTGGTGATAGAAATTCATTTCTCTCAGTGGTTCTGTCCTGACACTTTAGGTAACCAGTTGGTTCTTGTCGTTCTAGGAGCTGTTAATCGGCTCCAGTGGTCTGTAAAACTAAGTTCTTAACTTTAACGTATTTATTCATTATTTTCTTTCTCTCTCTCTCTCTCTCTCTCTCTCTCTCTGAAGTCTCTCTCTCTCAGTGGAGTCGCTCAGTGAATCTTTTCCTCATATTCATCACTTTTATTCCAATACTAGACTCACCCACTTCTTACTGACGCAAGAAGAAGCCTTGTCCTCTCTTTATCCTATCAACCATCTCTTTGTCAGCTGATCTTCCACTTTCTCTTACATCTTCACTCTTGCTAATATTCGCAGTTTCATTCTCTTTTCTTGAAGGTTGGCCTTTATACAAAATATATAAAAATCTTCTTTACATACGTTAGTATAATTACATAAATTACATTTGCACTGTTGCTTCGTGATGGAAATGTTTAAATTTTTTCCGTCTGTAATTCATAACAATCGTAATTTGTTTACTTTAGTTATTTTCTTTACTTCATCAATATATGATCACAGGTTCTGACTTTTGGCCAGAATTTCACATTAGTATTTGCTTGTTAGTGCATTAATATTATAAGACAAAATAATTTTATTTTTGCATTTCGTCCAGTTTCAAAATTTTAATCCTTAACCTTCAATGCCCTTAGTACGTTTTCCATAGTCATTTGTGAATGGGAAATGAATTATTCAGCTAAACAAAATATTGAAACAAGTTCTGATACCTCCTCATTTTCCTCATTATTATTATTATTATTATTATTATTATTATTATTATTATTATTATTATTATTATTATTATTAGCCAAACCACAACCTAAGTATAAAAAGCAGAATATTAAAAACCTAAGAAACTCAACAGGGAAAACAGCCCAGTACAGAAAAGGAAATAGAAAAGCAATGAATAAACTGTAAGAGAAATAAGATGAATAACGAAGAAAAACAAATAAATAACCAACAAACTAGCTTATGTCTCACTGGCTCTGGCACCTCCCTCTCTGCATTCACCCTCTCTCAGTACTTGCATTAAGTCTTTGCTGTTTCCGTACTCATTATATTATAACTGCATGTTTTAATATATATATATATATATATATATATATATATATATATATATATATATATATATATTTGCGTAAAACTCTCTTTTCATAACTTGTTAATAAATTATGTATATAAATAATATATTTATTTGTGTGGTTGGGTTGGGGTGAGTGGCACGCGCATGCCTATCTGAATAAATGTTACATATAACCCATCATTAGTATCTTATTGAAAGAATATTTCGGTGACACACAAAAACGCCCTCCATTCCCAGAGAAGTGTTACGTAATTGGAAATCTCTGGTCTAAATAAACGATCTCAAAGGGACATCAAACAGGATTTCCCACAGAATCAGCGATATCTCCGTAGCCTTTGAGCCGTTGAATGAGACCAAGTGAGTCAGAGATTATCAACGAACGGTGTGAATGAAAGCCACAATGATCTACGGGTGATAAACTCCGCGTTAAAAGTTAGTAGACAAGTGGTGGCAAGGATAAGGCTGAGATCATATTTCAACCACCCGTGAATTTTCACAAAAAATCTTTGTGCGGGTTTTCACCCCATAACGTACGCATCCTGACGGTTCTGTCTTTACTGCAACTAGCAAATGACGTCAAATGACCTGTACTGGCATAAGGCCTACCTAATCTAATAAATCTAAGGGCATCATGCGTGACATCAATAGGCTGTGATCAAGGTCCTTGGTTGTGATATGGGAATTGGTCGATGGGCCTATATGTCTAGGTAGGGTAAGGTAAGGTGCGGTCAGGCTGTATATCCTGATGAGGACTAGATTCCACCAGTTAGCATAACCCATGGATTCATTCTGAAGCTTTTCATAATCGATAAGTTTCGTAAAACAATAAGAGAAACCAAAATCTCGTTAGTGCGAATGGGAGGGAACAGTCACCTAACCAAGCTATCCGTGAGTTAGGCCTAATGATTTCTACTTGATTGCGGAAACTTCAGTGAACCTGAGCTTCATCACTCAGGCATTGTTTGTCGTTCGTATCTTTCCACTTCTCTCTTATTTTATTTACGGAACAACGGAGCATCTGATCGAAAATTACCGTAAAGTCGATTTTGGGAAATGGTGCAACGCGCAGCGGATTTTTGGCAATCAATAAACACAAAATCAGGTTCATTCGACGATAGTAAGAAAGACATCTGTTCATCACTTGGTGTATTTAAGAGTGTTATTGGAACATTACGTCAAGGTCAGGTAGGCCAAGACCAGACGTCCACATCAGGAGTCAAGGCTGGCATAAGCTAAACCAGTTAAGCATATATTGCTTGTTACGGTTACCAGAAACATATACGGTAGTTATTAGCCACCATGACCTCTTCATTAACAATATTCTTCTCACTTGTCGGATACGGTTTCTACTGAAAGCGTTGAAAAACAATAGGTCGAGGGCCATTAACCAGCCATTCATCTGATTCACTGATTCGAAACTTTCAGTTGAAAGCTTCTCCAAAAAGTGGGAAGAAGTCAATCTTAAGAGGTCACTGTGGCTGCTAAAATACTCGAGAGTCGTACCCGTATACTTTCTTAGATTTCTTCATTATTTTCAATAAAATGCGTCAATGTATTGTCAAAGAACAATATCCATGAAGGCCAATGAAAGAAAAATGCGGTTTTCTAAAAAAAAAAAATAAAATCTAGACCCAGCTCTAAATCACCGTTAAAAGAAACTACTTAGAAACGACACGGCTATCATAAGCTATACTAGACGTACCCATGCGCACAGGGAACTGGTTTCGAAAATGCATGGATGGACTGTAAAAAATAATAAATAAGTAAAACAGCGAGTAACTTAGGGACGTAGGAGCGAGGAGTATCAAGTGACAGGCAAAATACCGCATTAATGTGCTAAGTGGCACCTTCAAACACCCATATACCTGCAGGATCGCGGCACCGCCGAGCAGTGTTATTGGAGTAGTTGAGGAGAGAGTATCGTGCTTCTTTCGGTCCCCATTGCCCCACGTTGTCTGTACCACGCGTACCGGTTTTTACCCTCATCGATTGTACCCTGTGAAAAGTCCATCATCATCGTCAGGTTTGTGAAACGTCCTTGTTGAAATTCTCGACCTGAGTAGCTTTTTTTTCATGGAGAAGGATTTGCTATGCAAACCTTTTGTAATCAATAGCATTGTTGTGGTTTGTCCCTAATTCTTTCTAGATTACGTTCAGGTCAGAGTAACTTGCGTGGCCAAATAATGCTTTTTCGGTGGTCTGAGTTGGTTTTACTTGCTTTCAAGCAGGCGTACATTATATAACAGGTATAATTATCTATCTAATTAATATGCTTAGTGCTTGGTATCATGAATTCAAAGGAATGCTTAAGTTGGCGAGCGCGTAGCTTGGCGGAGTTGACCCACACCACAAAAATAGAACATCGTAATTCTAAAAGTAGATTTTAATATTAAAAAGTATACGATCATTCCTTTATGTGTTATCATCTAAAATAATTCCATTGTCAAATATAGTCATACACAAGAATGCTTGCATGTTATTATCTAAGTAATTCCATAGTCAACTGTACTCATACATAGGAATGCTTTTAAGATAATAGGCTGGATATAGGCCTGATATTATTCGATTCATGCTGTGATATGCTTCATGAGATTCTGTATACATAAACCCACGCGATAAGTAATGTATACTGTGTGAGCGATATGCCTAAACATATTTGATTTCACAGTCGCTTTTGGTTGTTGACATTCTGTAATTTTGCTTAGGACAATCCACTAGGTGGACTATAAAGTAACTTCTATTATTATTATTATTATTATTATTATTATTATTATTATTATTATTATTTGTTGTTGTTGTTGTTGTTGTGTTAATGCCCCCATTTTCGTGGATTTATACGAGCAAAAGTAGTTAAGGGTTTGGCGTTATTATTGTATTTGTAAGTAAGCTTATTTGCTAAATGAACATTCGTGATTTGTAGTCTTATTGAGGCCCTTTAAGATCAGTTTTCATGACTCCTGATGTGCTTTTATCGCGTGCATGACGGACACTGTTGAAATCATCATTATTATTATTCATAAGGTGCTGTCGTTCATATGGAACGAGTTGAACGGCCATTAACCTGCCCATACGAGAGAGAGAGAGAGAGAGAGAGAGAGAGAGAGAGAGAGAGAGAGAGAGAGAGATTCTGTGTACCATATGATGATGAAAATAGCAGTTCGACGGAGATAATGTTAGATTTAGTATGCAAATGAGGTAGAGAACGGTGCAAAGTAGTAGCGTAAGGTCTTGTCACACAGGCGTGAACATGCTAGGCCGTTGATTACTTTGCATACAAAAATATTTGTTACTGAAGGGCATATTAGGCCTATATGCGTGTGAAATCGAGTTTACTTGTGATTATGAATATATGAAATTTAACTTGTCAAGCCAAGTACTGAGGTTTTTCGACCGTGCAACGCTTAAGGGACTGAAAAGATAAAAGAACCTGAAAGTAAAGGGATTGAAGATAGGATGAGGGAAACGGCTTAAAAGTAGGTGCAGCTATGGGCTGAAGGAACGCTGCAAACACGTTTAAGTAATGCATAGCGTACCACGTGAGGTGCACTGACGGTACTACCTCACTACCGGGAAAATGGGTTAGCGTCAGTGACTTTTGTTAATTAGGTTTGACTTTCTCAGAGTTTTTAAATCTTTGATGATTTCCGGATAAAAGAAAAGGGTTGACCGGAATAACTCCAATCGCTGTTGATCGGTGATTCGACATGAAAGCGTGTTACTTATTGCATATCTTGGAGAGAGAGAGAGAGAGAGAGAGAGAGAGAGAGAGAGAAATCTACAGTTATTTGGTGTAGGATTCTCGGTCATCCAAAACACGTATATGGCAGTGGTAGGCCTAATTGTATGTGAATATCCAATAGACCTAGTACATCCGTGGAGATATATTGGCATGGTGGGCTGTCTACAACTTTTCAGTGGGTACCATTTTAACCACTGTCGAACCTTTTCAGGCAGAAGGCCTCGCAACACCCGCCAGGATACCGTATGACACAATCAAAACATGTAATTCACCAGGAAAGTAATGAATTCAGTAAAAACACTGCACCCTCTACGTCCAACTTTTTCTCCGTTTCTGTACAAATCCATCGGCCTAGCTCTGTGAGTCTAGAAAATGTAGTTCGTTGGTCTGGTTTAACAATTAAAAGGCATTAAGTAATGGCGATCTAATAATGTAATAATGACATGTTATTGTTGTCTGTGTAGCAGTTATGAGTTTGGTTTATTGTTATTGTATAAATAACCATGATTACTGTGAATTAAAATGGCCGTTGTTATTGGTGTATTTGCTGCTTCCATACATTTACTGAGTACAGTATTAGAATGATTGATAATCTCCGTTTACTTGCATGTTCAAGTTTGTAACAGGTGCTTTGTAGCAGCGACGGGTCAAAACGAGACCCGAGACACGCAAAGTGGGCGGTTCAGAAGGGATGACGAAGTACTGTAGTAGCAGTTTATGAATAGCTAACAGAAAAAAAAAATCCACATCAGATTGCTGTGCTAAGATAAAACCTAGATTGATAAGTACCTTGCCTTTCCGTCATATACGGTTTACCAAACGTCATGGTTCAATTGAGGCTGCAACAATCACTATTACTGCAGCACCGTCAAAAACAGTAATCTGTGCTACTTTGGCTTGTTACCTACGCGTCACCTCCGAGGTGCTAGTACTAAATATGGCGGAAGCTCAATGGAACGTCGTGTTTAGTACTAGCCCCTCGGGGGTTAAAGTATTATATATACCCATTTCTATATTGTGTGGTCGACAAATTATTATACTAATAAACGATATCTTTGATCCCCGAGGGGTTAGTACTAAACACGGCGTCCCATAGAGCTTCCACCATGTTTAGTACTAGCACCTCGGGGGTGACGCGCTGATAACAAGCCAAAGTAGCACCCAATAATCCGCTGTATAATGAAGAATCACGTTCCGAAACGTTCATGATAAAAGCGCCTGTCAAAAAAAAAAATTCAAGAGGTAATAAAAAGATAAAACATTAAAAAATCAATTACCATTCCCTCGTGGCTCAACTCTCAGTACGAGCCGAACCATAAGTAGTATCAAAACAATCCCTAAATAATAAATAATATATTAATATATATTGTTATTCAGTTTTTGCGTTTGTGTGTTCGTAGGCGAAACCTCATGTTTTCCGTTTCCTCTGTGACTTCCTAAGGAGCTGTAAAACGATCCGCGCGTTCTTTCTGAATGATGATATAGCCAGAAATTCCATGAGTCAATTGTAATTATAATAGCACAGTTGTTACGTAAACAGTGCCGAATAGAAAAAGAGTTAAAGAACATATAAAAAAACAAACATTTAAAACTAAACGCATAGGGAAACCGGTCTTGAAAGCAGGTAAGGCTCTTTGTAAACTGGCCACTATCTCTCAGTAGTGCAAGCGGATTAGCACGGTCTTACCCGAATATACTGTAAGAGTATTTTCTCTCTCGGGAGGTCGACTCATGGTGTTCGAATGAGCACCATTTATTGTCATAGTAGCAAAGGTAAGGTGTATGTTACAATTCGCCAGTGTGATGGTGATTTATTCCTGCTGTGAAGAAAACAACTAATCTGACGTTTTTACAAAGAATAATTCCCATCCTACAGGATGCCACTAATACTTATTGTAGTGGTGTTGATTCCTTTGTTCCCTTCTATTGCACAACGTCCTTGCATTTCTTCTGTTTTTAATTCTTCTTTAAGGAGGTGCTGTGGTTGAATTTTTGTGATTGAGGCTCCAGTTTTGTAAATCCCCCTTTTTTTACCTGAATCTCACTCCCCCCTCCCCCTCGGCCCTGACATAAAAGGAGTTATAGTGTTCACTTGAAAGAAATTACAGAAGACAATAGGAAACATGAGTCATTTCGCCGAGTTTCGGCTACAGCCAAACTATCGGAAAACTTCTTGTTTATTAGCTCTGATTTTCAGTGTTGACTGAGTACTTACAAAGACACCTCAGGGCATTAACATTTATGGCTATGATCAGTGTTTGCAGTTACTTTGTTTCAATATTAAAAGCTTTCCCCTGTAGTGGGGTAGTGCCGTCGGTGCACTTCACGCGGTGCACTGTAGGCATTACTTTAGGTTCTTTGCAGCGTCCCTTCGGCCCCTAGTTACAGCCCATTTCATTCCTGTTACTGTGCTTCCATTCATATTCCCTTTCTTCCATCATGCTATCCACCCTCTCCTAACAGTTGTTTCATAGAGAAACTACGAGGCTTTCCTCCTGTCACACCATTCTACTTTCAATTTCCCTTTTAACAGTTAAGTTAAATTAAGTATATCTTAGTTTAACCAGACCACTGAGCTGATTTAACAGCTCTCCTAGGGCTGGCCCGAAGGATTAGATTTATTTGACGTGGCTAAGAACCAACTGGTTACCTGGCAACGGGACCTACCAGCTTATTGTGGAATCCGAACCACAATATGACGAGAAATGAATTTCTGTCACCAGAAATAAATTCCTCTAATTCTTCACTGGCCAGTCGGAGAGTCGAACGCTGGGCCAACAGCGTGTTAGCCGGGAGCTCTACCCACCTCACTAATGAAGAACGTCCCATTTAACATTGAATGACCTGATAGGTCCCAGGGCTTGGCCTAAATTCTGTATTCCATTCCAAGCTTTGTAACATCTCGAATTCACCCTGTGGTTAATATATTGTATCTTCTGTCTCGTACGGTAAGGACGTTCGACCATTTTCCTTATTAAAAGTTCCGTTAATGTGGGATGAGCCGATGGTCTGATGTCTGGTGATATATACTAAATTTGACGAGAAACGTTCGAAACCCGTAATCTGTACCCGTGAACGCCCTCATTTCAGTTCCTTTCAAAATGTTTCGTTGTAAAGTAATCTTGCCCGGCATGGGCGTAATCGCACCGCGTATTATAAGGCAATTCATCAAATGGCAACATCCTTGTTTAGGCACGCATCGTAACTTGAACGAAAACGACCGTAAATCTCAGAGCTTCTCGCCTGTAAAGTCGCGCTTCAGAAACGAGAGCTTTTTTTTACAACTGTCAAAACTGCTGTGACTAGTTTTTTTTTTTTTTCGTCCTTTATGTCCATCTTTACCGGTTTGTTTTGATTCGCTTTAGTACGAGATGACTGTCGAAGAATTCTGACTGGTTAAAATGGCGTTGAAACTGGATCCTGCATTTACATGGGAACGTGATATCATTACACAAGGACCCCACGTTGCATTTGCCGGAGAGGACGTTTGCGTCTGGTTAAAAAGCAGTCAGTGTTTCGTCACTATACGTTGCTTTTGTGAGTTTATCATCCTGTTAATATTAGATTACATCCCGTAGGGGGGTTAGGGTTGTCAGTGCACCTCACGCGGTGCACTTTAGGCGTTACTTGAGGTTCTTTGCAGCGTCCCTTCGGCCCATAGCTGCAGCCCCTATTATTCCTTTTACTGTACCTCCGTTTCTGTTCTTTTTCCTCCATCTTACTCCCCATCCTCTCCCAGCAGTTTTTTTTATAGTGCAACTGCGAGGTTTGCTTCCTGTTGCACCGTTAAAACCTTTTTACTCTCCATTCTCCTTTCAGCGCTGAATGACCTCTTAGGTCCCAGAGCTCGGCCTTTGGCCTAAATGTTATATCCTATTCCAACATTAGATTACATAGGGTTATTAGTCGCTAGACTTTTTAGTAGAGAGCTTACTTTCGCTAATTATGTTTTTATACGTACGATTGTACGTGTTTTAGCAGGATACCTCAAGAACGGTTGAGCGGAAATTCATGGAACTTGGCAGTTATATACAATGGGTGGCCTTATTGTAACAATTAACTTTGGGGAGACATCAGTTTGGATATACGGATAGATGTGTATGTGTGCGTGTGTGTGTGTGTATGTGTGTGCATGCGCGCGCGCGTTATCACTGTATCTCATGAACGGTTCAGCGGAATTTGATGAAGCTTGGTAATTATTTTCACTGACTTACATTCTTTTGACAGTTGAGGTAACCTTTTGGAGAATTCCGCTCAGACAAGGCCTGAAAACATCCTTCAGACTCCATTAATTGGAACAAGAGAAATAGATGCAAGCATATCTGAAAAGATGCACGGCTCTAATGAAATTCTCTCTCTCTCACATTATACATACACGTACATATAAATGCACCCATGTACATATATATATATATATATATATATATATATATATATATAGATAGATAGATAGATAGATAGATAGATAGATAGATAGATGAATATTTGCACATAATCGTTATATGTTTTTTTATGAACTGACCGTAGTATTTCCATGCATTGCATGTTGTATTGTTTGTTTTTATTTAAGTTTTTAATGTTAGCGCTGTGGATTAAAATCTGTTCTTAGTGCATATTCGCCCTACTGAAGGGAGTGTTCATAGCTGTTTATAGCGGGGATAGACTTGCTTTGTTTATTCTCAAGTTACCGGCTGTTTGCAGTTCGAATAGCGTAGGTTTGCGTTGGTTCGATACGTTTGATGCCCGTTCAAACTTAAAACCCTGTAAGTGAGATGAATGTTTATATATGATTAATGTTGATGTATTATGTCAATTTACCTTTATGCATGTGTTATTCAAATCTGTTGAAATGCATATACACCAACTGCCTGACGCAGACAGGCGTATTTGTGTATGCATGTGTAATTGAAAGGAAAAGGATATGAATTCGTGCGTTTTGGAAAGGGGTCATATTAACGTTAGAGATGGAATTGGACGAGACAGTCCTGTGTTAACGAATATCCTTACCTGAATAATTAACACACACACACACATTTCATATATATATATAAAATTTATATATATAATATATATATATATATATATATATATATATATATATATATATATATATATATATATATATATATATATATATATATTATATAGTATGTATCTTCAGTGAGTTGTCACGCCTGCGCAAGCATGCGAATGTTCAGCTCTGTCGCCAACATTGGCTACTCGATGCGAAGTCTGGGTTCATGATGCTTGAAGTTGGCAGAAAATGTTCTCGCGTGTCCCCGTATCGGCGAGAATCTTGATCCTCAAGAGGGTCAGCTCACTCGCAGGGCGAAGAAGGGAGTAGACATTCCGCAGAATTTATGTCAACTGCCGTGGTGCTAAAAGAGAGAGAGGAATAGCGAGAGGTATCCCGTAGGGGGTGGGGCTTAATGCCGTCAGTGCACCTCACGCTCTTAGCTGCAATCCATTTCATTCCTTTTACCATACTTCCGTACATATTCTCTTCCATCTTTTCACTATCGGCCTGTTATTGTTTCAACATTACTTTCAGCGCTGAATGATCTCGTAGGTCCCAGCGCTTGGCCGTTGGTATAAATTTTGTATTCCAGTGATAACATTGAGAGGCGAAGAAGTACCAATGGCTTCGTGAGGATGATTCGTATTGAACCTTTTTGAATAGATTTTGTAAATGCCTGCTTTTCTTTCCAGTGTAAGGATTACGAAATAAAATGGATCAAATGATGAAGAATTCTGAGAATTCAAGTTAGGAGAAGATCTTGATTATATATACTGTATGTGCTTGGTTGCTTGTAATAAGGTCTCCATACCGCTTTTAATGCCGACCGACAGAGATTTATAACGTTGCTTCTGATTAGCACTTGGAATTACTTTAAAGATTTTTTTGCGATATTCAAGATAAGCTGGGCTTTTGAAACCATTCTCCACTTCTTTGCAAAATTTAATCTCATTTATTTTAATACATTTTGAATTATTGTTTGTTTGGAAGCAAAATTCCAAGCGAAGATGCAATGCATTACTACCCTAAAGCAGTTCACAATGTACTTTTATTTATATGTCTACCTATTTATTTATTGATTTTTGTTCTTTTCAAATAACTGATCTCTTCTTTCTGTATGTCCTATTATCTTCTGTAACTTCTTTTAAACGAACACTATATTCTTTGGAAGCTCGAGTTTCAAGTCGCTGGACCCCTGTAGGCTTGTTCCGTATGAATAGTGTTTATCTTCTAAATAATAATAATAATAATAACCGCCTTTGTTACTGTCACCGCATATCATCAATTAGGCCGAATAGCTTTTTGTATTATATGGCTGCCTATTATGTACTTCCTTTCAATAAGTAGAGCTTCAACTTCCGACTTTATTTTTACGTACTTTATCCTTCTTTGTTTGGAGCCAACAAAACCACTCTTTATTGTTTGTGACGCATTTTCAAATATTTTATTTTCAAATATTTTTTCCTCTGTTGAGAAACAAAAACATATTTGTTGTATCGTTATTTTTTTTTTTATCACATTCCTAAAATTTCATTGGGACACGTCGACAAATTTGACGTTTGGTAAACCCAAATGAATGATCAATAAAGGTATTGTGAGCATTTCATTGTGCAGGAGTACCAGGAGTGGATGGATTTTAATTAGTTTCATTTCCATTCCTTTCAGCGGAGTGGATGAATGCTAATGTCACAACAGATCCGTGAAAAGTAGAAAGGCATTTGAATTTTCCAACTGCGAGAGTTAAGTGCAATGATGGTAATGGTTGGAACATACAAAAAGAGAGGTTTTCAGAACTGGAGAATTGCCGTGTTTATGCGATAAAGATGATGTTGCGTTGCAAGAAAAGACAAGGAATATTGGAGAACTGTGAAATGGAGAATAATTTCTGTCAGCTTTAATACAATGAAAATGAAACGTGACGCTGAACATAATGAAAAAATTACGTTACCGAACTGAAAGACATTTTTATCACCGAAGTGCAAAAAGAGTAATGCATATCAGAATCAGAAAGTGATACGTATCGGTACAGTTCTTCGTTGGAAGGTGGGTTCCGTTCTCAGCTAGGACTCTGCTGGCCGCGAGTTCGAATCTCCGGCCGGCCAATGAAGAATAAGAGGAATTTATTTCTGGTGATACAAATTCATTTCTCGCTATAATGTGGTTCGGATTCCACAGTAAGCTGTACAGTAGGTCCCGTTGCTAGGTAACCAACTGGTTCTTAGCCACGTAAAATAAATCTAATCCTTCGGGCGAGCCCTCTCTAGGAGAGCTGTTAATCAGCTCAGTGGTCTGGTTAAACTAAGATATACTTTTATTTTAGTACCCAGGTACACTGACTGAAAAAAAGTTAAGTATACCTTAGTTTTACCAGACCACTGAGCTGATTAACAGCTCTCCTAGGTACGCTGAAGATGATACATCATAATGTATAGGACATTGCCCAGATGCACTAGAGATGATATCCTATAAGTGTCCAAATGCAAAATTAACACATACCTCGTATAAAATGTATTAAAGAAATACGTAACGCTAATTAATGTATTTGATACGTGCCCAAAGTACGCCTAAAGAGATACGTGCAAGCGTGTCTAAATTATAGTTTGGTAAATTAATTGCACTGTTATTAATTGGTAATTAGCGAACGAATTTTCAATACCGCTGTTTACCGATGTGTACTCGAAACGTTATGATAAAGTAATTTGCAATATCAGCCGCAAATCATTAGGAAAGATGTTTTTGGGTTTATGAACAACAGTTTTTTAGTTGACAGGGAAAACCTTTTAGATAGCAATTTCTGCCAACTTTGTAATGATAAAAGTTAAATAAAGAAAACAAAGTCCCTAATATTTTCGGTGAAAATTAGAAAACAATTCTTTATAAGGAAGTGGCCTGCAAACAAAATTGATCTTTGTGACAAAGCGCCTATTGGTCTTATCTATCTTTTTATAATAATAAAATCCGAGAGGATCAGATCTTGTTTGTCCTCCCCCTGGTGACAGTAGAGGAGACATGACACAGCCACCCACCCCCTCAAAACCGGTTTGTCCGCCCCGTGTGGGGGCCGGGTTAGGTAGGGGAGACAGCATCCCAGGGTTCCAGCGCGCCAACAAGCTCATTAGTTAAAAACTACTGTACGTTGTTCCAAATGATTTGTCCTATTACCAGTTGATGTATGAAGCTGGAAGTTTTGCCTAAATCAGAATTGACAGAAGACCAAACGTCAGGTCTCTTTTCATGGTGGCTATTCCATGGGAATATCTCCGAAGTACAGAACCACTTACTACAACAAGTGTTGAGACTGCAGCAAAGTACCCCAGGCTTGTCTCTCTCTCTCTCTCTCTCTCTCTCTCTCTCTCTCTCTCTCTCTCTCTGTCGACTTCGTACATCATCGTTATGAATGTAATCTGTCGGATGTTTATTTTGTTAGTTACATTACTATTTTACAGATTCAATTTTAATTCTATTTTAAATAATTACTCAATAATTCCCTTTTATATAATTGATAATACGAAGTACAGTATTTA
>NC_089745.1:7358417-7368417 GCF_040412425.1 Macrobrachium rosenbergii | reverse complement strand
TTCTTTTTACGTTGTTGTCGTGTGTATTTAGGCTAGTGTTGTTGGGTGTGTAGGATTTTCTGGAGATTATGCTATAGTATTGCGGTAACAAGTCTTTATTAGGTTATATCAATAACCTTTTCGAGAATGAAGTACTAGTTGAAGGAAGAGGTGGGAGAAAATTGTAGGATCCGTTCCGCTTAGTTACAAATAATATTGCAACTACTGTAGTTATAATTTAATGTAGGAAAAGTTATCATAATTTTGTTATTAACATTCATGTAATCGGAGACATATAACAGTTATGTCATTAGTATTCATATGATCAGAGACATAACAGTTGTTAGTGTTTGTATAATCCGAGATATTAAAAAATATTTTTTATTAGTATTCATATAATCTGAAACATATAACCGTTCCGTTATTAGTGTTCGTGTAAGTTTTGTTATTAGTATTCTTATAATATGAGAAATACACAATGTTTTCTATTAGTATCGGTATAATCTGAGAAATATCAAGTTTAATTATTAGTATTCGTATAATCTGAGGCATATAACAGTTTTGTTATTAGTATTCGTATAACTTGAGGCATATAACAGTTCTGTTATTAGTATCCGTATAACTTGAGGCATATAACAGTTTTGTTATTTTTTTGTTATTAGTATTCGTATAACCTGAGACATAACAGTTTTGTTGTTAGTATTCGTATAATCTGAGACATAACAGTTTTGTTGTTAGTATTCGTATAATCTGTTAATGTATTTTGTTATAAGTATTCATATAATCTGAGAAATATAAATTTTTTTTATTAGTATTCATATAATATGAGGTATATAACAGTTTTGTTATGAGTATTCGTATAATCTGAGGAGTGTGTTTTGTTAGTAGTATTCGTATAATCTGAGGCATATAACAGTTTTGTTATGAGCATTCGTATAATCTGAGAAATATGTTTTGTTATTAGCATTCGTATAATCTGCGAAATGTTTTGTTATTAGTATAATCTGAGAAGTGTTTTGTTATTGGTATTCGTATAATCTGAGACAGCAGTTTTGTTGTTAGTATTCGTATAATCTGAGACATAACGGTTATGTTCTTAGTATCGTATAATCTGAGATAAATAAGTTTTTTATGAGTATTCGTACGATCTGAGAAATATAAAAATTTTTCTTATTGGGACTCGTGTAATCTCTGAAATATGACACAACTACATGCTTCACATTTCCTGTGATTAAAACTGGTGATAAAGCCACGGGCGTTAACGATTATTGCTTATATAACTCTTTGTGCTGAAATGCTTATTCATTTGCTCATGTATAATTGTTTTGGTTCATCATTCGCGAATATATTTCCTTATGGATTTGTCTATAGCTTCTAAATTATTGTGGCATTTATTTATGATGCAGTAAAATCCTTGAATGAATGTTTTGTAACAGTTAAGTTTAACGTTGAAAAAAAAATTGGAATTAACATAATTGTGATGCCTTTCTTAAACATTTGTACGTCGAATGTCGGATGTTATTGTTTGCTAACATAATTTTCTCCTTGATAACATGAAACTATATGAATGAATACAGGCAGGTTCTGTTCGTGGTAAATTAGTTAATATATATGAACATTTTATTAATTTTTCCAGTTGTTTAAATTAGTGCTCTTCTCATTTCATTCAGTGATAAACGGGAATTATGGTTTACTAGTAAGATTAGGACGAAAAAATGCAGTTATCACTAATTAGTGCATTGGAGAAACAAAAACACAGTTATGTATGGTACAAATACATTTAAAAATGAATCTGTATACAGCTTTCGGGAATCTGTTCGATTCCTCTTTTCAATCCTCGAGATTGAAAAGGGGAATCGAACAGATTCCCGAAAGCTGTGAGCTCTCGGTAGAGATTTATTTTTTAATATATGTATATCCATACATAACGGTGGATTGGTTTCTCCATTTCAAGACTCATACTACCATGAGTATTTTTTAAATTAGTGCATTGCTTCGTCCTAATGCATGGAGCCGAAATGTGTTACTTCACAAAGCGTGATGTTATTAAAAAGAAAATCTCGTTAGAAAACAACAAGAAATGTGTCTAATCTAGAGTTGGGAAGCCCTTGGCGGTGGAGGAATTTGACTCACCGAACTGGGTACCAGTGATGCCACTGGTAACGTCACAGGAAATCGCTGATAAGTAACATCATAACACATGGCGTTAAGGAAAGAAGTGTGTGATAGACTTCAGTGTATGTGACATAACACAGCTGATGGACTGAAGGATGGAGTATGGAAATTGATGGAGATCTTTCTTAGTGTCAGAACTGATTTGAATGCTTGTCTGAAGAATGGGGTTTCAGTGTATCAGAGCTGTTTCGTGCAACGGATGTTAGCAAAATGAGTCAGATGTCATGGAGGTGTAAGGAAGGCTACATAACTTTTCAAAAGTTTATATGTATGTATGTATGTATATATATATATATATATATATATATATATATATATATATATATATATATATATATATATAGAAAAGATATGAAAGTCCATTCAGATACAGTACAGAAGTTGATAGCAAAATCAGTTAGTGGGCAGGAACTGAATGGAAAGGCAGCATAACTTTTGCAAAAATTTACGAATAACGATATTCAAGGCCAACCAGCTTTGAAAAAAAGAAAGTATGCCTTGGAATGAAGTATGACTCGTCGAATGAAGGAAATGTCTTCTAATAACCCTTTTTTCACAATTCGATTCTTGGAAATAATGAGGAAAGAATTGGTTCAGTATATATTATGAATGAAAGGGTTCTCAAGTCCAGTTAACTTTGAATAAGGAAATTATGGTATGAATTGAAATATGACCAATCGAATGAAGGGGAATTGTCTTTGAATAACCTGTTTTCACAATACAATCCCTTGAAATAATGAGAATAATGTGGAATAAAAGGATTTTTTATATATTTGTTAAGAAATTGATAGCTGTATCTAGGGTTATTTGAGCATGTAGACTTTGAGAACGAATGATCAAAAGTACTGATTAACGTGATGATTTAGGAATAGGCAGGAACCACAAGGAGAGGAATGTCACTGCGTAAGAAGAGATGAACTCCTGTGAGTGAATATTGCATTCTGTTCCTTACTCAAGAGAAATGATGATTGGATTGATTACTATCAAGCATTTTCTTATAAAAAACCGAGGCATATTAGATGACACAGCATATATATCATGCCAGTATTCGTATTTCTCGCCTTGCTTCTGTTTTCCCCGACTTATAATCGTCTTTCTCTAAGGCTTGTTTCTCTCTCTCTCTCCTTTTTGCCCGTCCTAAGTCTCGTCAAATCCAGCATTAGAAAACAATTTGAAAGTTGCTGAAGTAAACAGAAAGTTGGTTTTAAAATTACGGGAACGCGAAATATAGCCTTCTCTTTATTTCAGATACCAGGTGAGGATTTGAAGGGTTCTGTTTGATGTATCAAAAACCAAGGTAAGGCGATTGGATTATTTTAGTAACTTGTCGAAAAAAATTGCATTTTTAATTTTTTTTTCTTTTTTTGAAGCTTCGTAGAATCATGTGGTTTTTGCATGCAACTTTAGATACTGTATTTTTTACCACATTTACTTTTCGACTGTTATTGATACCAACTTTATGTCTTTGTGAATATATGAATAAAATGTGTCACAGTCATCTGGTAATGTATATATATATATATATATATATATATATATATATATATATATATATATATATATATATATATATATATATATATATATATATATATATATATATATATATATATATATATATATATATATATATATATATATATTTTGTATGCATGTATGTATATATAAATATGTGTATATATATATATATATATATATATATATATATATATTGTATGCATGTATAATATATATATATATATATATATATATATATATATATATATATATATATATATACACATTAGGAAATTATTGTGAAAAACTATATTAATATGTTCATAAACTTAAGTATTAATAAAAGTAGGATAGTAAATGTAGTTTAGATCATAGTAATAACGAAAGTTGCTTGGAAAACCGCAAGGTTTTACGAAGCATCAAAAGTTGCAATTTATTGTTTGCCAACTTTGTAATAGACGTCAGCACTTGTAATGCAATAATCGGAGACAGTTCTTTGTATATGACCACGTTAGGCAAGGACCAGGTTATTTTGTTCTTATGAAAAATAACACTGTTTCTTCGTAAAATCTCTTCGTTTTGTGTCCAGTTTGGTTGGAATTGAATTTTTCCTGATTCGTTTGTGTAATTTAATCGTGTTATGCAATTGTATGTTATGCTAATTCGAAATGGCTCGTTATGCAAGTCATGTGGTACAAGTTCGAAAATTTTAAAATTGTCAGTCCTCAAAACACAAAGTATATGCTGTTAAAATTGTATTAAATTTATTACTTCGAGACGATACCCAAAATATAGGAAAATTCGACTTTAAAATTTTCAGTCCTCGAAACGTTAAGTATATGCTGTGAAAAGGATTTTAAATTTATGACTTCGAGACGGTACGTAAATTACAGAAAAATTCGCACAGCTTGAGTGAAAGAACCCGTTGGTCCATTTTCTAACAAAAGGAATAAAAGGAAAAGAGTTAAGAATATATTACTAGTCCAGGGTGATATACATTAACTATTGACCTGTCATATCTGCGTTTGACAATTCTTTCCAACTTGGAGGTTTGGAATGCGATGAAAAATGCATGGCTTCGAAATTTGGTCGAAAATGTCAGCGTAAATGCCGTAGACTCCTCATCCTGAGCTTTGATCATTTTGCAACCAAGCAAGACATTGAATGCCTTTCCTGTAATTCATCAGTACACTGTGAAGATTACAAGGCCCACAAAAACAGTATATACGTTGCAGCCTAATATTTCAGATACTTCTTCTGTATCCCTGCTCACTGGTGAAATATGAGCAAATGATATGTGACAATAGTATGTAAAGTGTAGGCATATTATGTAGGCTTGGCAGTACCACGTTGTTGATATGTAGTTGACCAGTGGTGTAACTAAGGAGGGGGAGGGAAGGCGGTCCTCCCCGGGCGGCACTCTTCGGAGTGGGGGAGAGGGGGCACTGTGGTATCTTTTGAGCAGCTCAGATTGTCAAACCTCGGGATATTGTCAATAGAGCATTAAATTACTAATCAGTTGGATTTTGATGCTGTTATTGGCGAAATCACTTCTAAAAAAGCTCGTAGGGTTCCGTTGTAAATCTGCTGTGTTGCTTTTGTTTTGGCTTTATGAAATAGAGCAAATGATTGAGATGTTAAGGCTTAAAATGTGCTTTTAGTTATTTCACCACCTTGGTACTTTTTAGCACAGGAATGGGGCGGCACTTTCAGAGCCTGCCCCGGGTGCCACTAATACTGGTTACGCCACTGTTGTTGACCGTCGACCCGGGATGGATGGAAAATAAGTTATTCCCTTTTTGTTTTGGACCTCGTTAGTTCTGCCTGCGTCGAGTCTGGTGGGCCTATCCGCTAGAACACCTGCTCGAGAAGAGGTCTGGGGATTAACTCGTCGGTGACACCCGATTTCCAATGTCCTCCTGACAGGTTCATATTGTTGGTTTGACTGCTGGCGGCAGATTTCAGCATCTTCTTTTGCACGGGCAGCTACTTTCGGAAACCAGCTCGGCCCCACTCCCACTCCATTTCATGGTATGGTCTTTATCCCCAATGTAAATCTCATTATAGTTACTGCACGGTATCTTATAAACACCGGCGCCCGCCCCTTTTTTTTTATATCAGTATACGTTAATCAGTCAGCTCCCCATGGATTTGGCATAATGAAAAATAAATGGATTCATTGTTTTTGTTTTGTCTTCTTTAAAGTCAGGCCGTAAGCAAACGAGAATAGCAATTAGATGAAGACCAAAGCTCCTCTCACGCACTTGATCGGAATCTTCTAAGAGAAATGATAATGGTGGGCGTATCGGTCCAATTCACATTCTCCTAATGAAAGGGAAGTGCCTTTCAAACGAACCTAAACGCTTCTTATTACCGTAAAACTGCACTTTGCTTTTGTATCTGCACGACTGATTAAAAAAAAAAAAAAAAGGGAATAAACTGCTTGGCAAAGGGATAAGCTAAATGAGTTCCTGCAGCCAGGGGAAGCAATTAATGACCCGAAATACAAGAGAACTCTTGAAACGAACTGCAGCCGAGTCACGGAATAAAAAAAAAAAAAAAAAAAAAAAAAACCGCTACTGTTCTAAGAAATGACATTAAAGGGCAGGAGGGGTTAGGTAGGGTGGGAGGGGAAGGAGGGTGACTTCTCTCGTGCCGTTAGGGTTGAGGGAGAACTCGTAAAGAACAAGGAGAACCCTAATGGAGGAAAATAAATAGGAGGAGGAGGAGGGGAGGATTCATACCGGCAAGAACTTGGCGCCAGGTGGGGGGGCGCGTGTGCATTAGCTTCCCCCCCTCCCCTAAAAAATTAGAAAAAAATACGACTTGAAAAAGTCACGTGGGAGATTAAAGACTCTCAGAAAGAGGAGGGTCATTTTGAGATGAGTGGGGAGGGGGTGTGGAAATGGTACTGCAATGCCGCATGTACTCTGAAGTGAACGGAGGGGGGAAAATGAGGAAATTGGTGGTCTGTGTAGGGGAGGGAGGGGAAGGGGAAGGGTAGGGGTACGATCGTCCATTATTAGAGTAACGGAATTGCTGTTATAGAGCGCTCGGATAATGAGCGTTGCTGGAAACTGCTGTGAGGCAAGCGGTGATATTTCATGCCCGATGGTCAGTTGAGTGAATAAGTGTAAATATGTTAGGAGACAATAATATCTAACTAGTATTTCCGATAATTACCGATAGTAGACCAATGGTCTAACCTGGTTATTGTCAAGAATCTTTAAATTTTAATATTTTCCTTTATTTTACCGTATGGGATGGCGCTCTGTGGAACAGGTTGAAGTTAAAATATTTTGTTGATATCGAAAATGGAATAAAAAGAGATGCAAAAGAGAAGGCATAATGGAGTGGAATAATTATGTGGTTCACGAAGAGCATTATAATGATGATAGCATTAAAACTGGTGATGGGACTGAAGAGGTAATTAATTATTGAAATGAAAAATGAATAGCTAAATGATATAGATAACTTCGCAGAATTAAAGATTTAACGTTAAAAAGTGTGAGATGCCCTCATGACCTTTAAAATGACACTTGTAAATTAAAGAAATACTCCATGAGAAATTATTACCCTGTCGTGTACAAAAATGTAGCAAAGACGCAGATCACTTCAAAAATAGCATATTTCAAAACTGAACGGGGAAGTTTTTTTTTTATACTTTAGTGATATATATCACCTGAATAAGTGACAAGTATGACAAGTGTGACACGTGAAAATTATGAAAGTATAACACGTGAATAAAAAGCATCTGTAAATACTGGAAAGTATGTTTTGTATCTTTAATAGTTTTGCTACATGGTTCCTCAGTATTTCGTTGTGTACCTCATGTGGTGCACTGTAGGCATTACTTCAGGTTCTTTGTTGCGTGCCTTCGGCCCGTAGCTGCAAGGCCTTTTCGTTCCTTTTACTGTACCTCCTTTCATATTCTCTTTCTTCCATCTTACTCTCCACCCTCTCCTAACCATTGATTCATAGTGCAACTGCTTTGAGGTTTTCCTCCTGTTACACCTTTCAAACCTTTTATTGTCAATTTCCCTTTCAGCGCTGAATGACTTCATAGGTCCCAGTGCTTGGCCTAAATTCTTTATTCAGTTCAGTTCAGTTCAGTTCAGTATTTCATTGGGTGGAGAGAGATACAAATATACAAATATGAAAATTATGTATTTGCGAAAACAATTCTGTTGGAGTTTAGAGGTGAACTGACTTATGTTTATGGACACCAAGCGAAAGGTTACCTTTGTTTTTTTTAGCCCACAATTAACCCATAGCTGTTGTACTTCCAGTTCACCTTCATTTGAACTTCATTGAGTCATCGGCTTCTTGTTCTTATGTTTGATTAGGTCAAGATCTACTTTAGATTTGGATTAAGTAAAGAAGAGAAAAGCTTGTAGATGCTACGCCTCGTTGAGATCAGCAGATTTTCTTTTTTGAATTTGGTGTCTTGCAGATACTCTGGATTGGTCATTGACATAACAGTGCAGACGATTTCCTTTTCCTTTGTATGTGGCAGATAATTCCTGTTAAATGTCGTTTGAAAAGGCATCAGTTTTCATCGTTTGTGTAGATCATCCGTGGAGATTTAATTTCGGTGTCCCTGACACGATTATGTGGGTTGTCTGACATCGTTCGCTGGTCACTCAGTAGAATGGAATATAAGATTTAGGCCAAAGGCCAAGCGCTGGGACCTATGAGGTCATTCAGCGTTGAAGGGGAAATTGCGAGAAAAAAAAAGTTTTAGAGGTGTAACAGTAGAAAAACATCGCGGTTACGCTATGGAACGATTGTTAGAAGGTGGAAAGTAAAATGAAAGAGAGAGGATATGAACGGAGGTGCAGTATAAGGATTAATAGGGGTCGCAGCTAGTAATGCCTACAGTGCACCACATGAGGTACACAACGAAACACTGAAGAACCATGTAGCAAAGCCATTAAAGATACAAAACATACTTTCCAGTATTCACAGATGCTTTTTATTCACGTGTTAAACTTTCATTACGGGGTGGTCACTGAGCAGAATCGTTGCAGCGCGCTCTTCAGTCGGGGTTTTCTCAGACTCTCGCTTATTCCCGTAACAAACATTGTCTCGGGCTCCCATGCCAAGCTCGAAATGAAATTCCTTTCATTGAAAGGAAGTACTTGGGACTAAGCTCGGTGTTTATGCGTACGTGAAGTCGAATCTAATCAAGGCAGTAATGACTTAATTACGCTGCATAGTAACACGCTGATAACTAAGAAAATATAACACCTGTATAACAGGTGAGTAAGACGAAAGTATTACATAAAGTTAAGTATACCTTAGTTTCACCAGACCACTGAGCTGATTAACATCTATCCTAGGGCTGGCCCGAAGGATTAGACTTATTTTACGTGGCTACGAAGGATTAGACTTATTTTACGTGGCTAAGAACCATTTGGTTACTTAGCAACGGGACTTACAGCTTATTGTGGAATCCGAACCACATTATAGCGAGAAATTAATTTCTATCACCAGAAATAAATTCCTCCAACTCTTCATTAGCCGGCCGGAGACTCGAACTCGGGCCTAGCGACTGCTAGCCCACAACTCTACCGACTCGCCCAACGAAGAGCTATTACGTAATAACCAACACTTGCATAACAGGTGAATAGCCAGTGTTAGAATAAATTAGTCTTAGAGATATGTGTCTACGTGGAATCGAATCTCCGCTGTTAACAGGAAAGTATAACACTTGTAAAAGTTAAGTAAACACTTGTAAAACAGGTGCATAAGACGAAAGTATAACGGAATAACAACCAACACCTGTATAACAGGTGAATAAACGGCATTAAAATAAATGTCTTCTAGGGATATGTGTCTGTGTGGAATCGAATCTCCTGAAGTAAGTAATTACGTAATAACGCTGCTTAGTAACACACGAATAACGGGAAAGTTTATAACGCCTGTAAAACTAGTAAAAAAAAAAGAAAGTATAATATATTGACAAACTGGAATTACAAAAGTTCAAGCAAAGATGTAATACAATACTACCATAACGCAGCTCTTGTATTGTAATAATTTACATAAATTTGTACTATTTATTTATTAATTTATCAGTTTATATATTTATTTTTTTAATAAGTTCTCTATACTTTCTGTACTTCCTATTACCTCCTGTTGCCTCTTTCTGATATAAACTATATTCTTCGGAAGCTTGAATTTCAGGTCAATGGCCCCTGTGGTGAGCTGTTACATAGGAATAGGTTTCACCTTCTGAATAATAATCATCAGCACTTTTTTTCCCTATCCGCTAGTCATTCAGTGGTGAGGACATTATTCAGTATCGATAGTTTTCTGATGCACAGTTCTATTTATAATAATACAAGTC
>NC_089745.1:7303417-7355917 GCF_040412425.1 Macrobrachium rosenbergii | reverse complement strand
CCGTCGCACGAAACCCTTGCGTGCCCCCTCGCCCTCTGAAGAAATGAAGCTCTCTCTCTCTCTCTCTCTCTCTCGCTGAGTGGAATTGTAATCTGTGTCAGTTTGTTGATCTGTGTGCTTTGGTATTCTCTCTCTCTCTCTCTCTCTCTCTCTCTCTCTCTCTCTCTCTCTCTCTCTCTCTCTCTCTCTCTCTCTCTCTCTCGCTGAGTGGAATTGTAATCTGTGTCAGTTTGTTGATCTGTGTGCTTTGGTATTCTCTCTCTCTCTCTCTCTCTCTCTCTCTCTGAGTGGAATTGTAATCTGTGTCAGTTTGTTGATCTGTGTGCTTTGGTATTTTCTCTCTCTCTCTCTCTCTCTCTCTCTCTCTCTCTCTCTCTCTCTCTCTCTCTCTCTCTCTCTCTCTCTCTCTCTCTCTCTCGCAGTGTGTAATTGTAATTTCTGTGAGTTTGTTGAGCTGTATGCTTTAACTCTCTCTCTCTCTCTCTCTCTCTCTCTCTCAGAGGGGAACTGTAATTGGTGTCATTTTGTTGATATGGGTACTCTCTCTCTCTCTCTCTCTCTCTCTCTCTCTCTCTCTCTCTCTCTCTCTCTCTCTGTTGGATTAACTGGTTAAAATAAAAAACTATAAGGAAATGCTAGGGCTGTTTCCAGGGCCTTGTTCCTTAAGATTGAAATAAAGTGGAAAAATTTAAATAGTTTGATTATTTTTTTTTCATTTTTGACCTCAAGACGGAAGGATTAGTAAAAATTATGGTAAATATTTGATTTTGTCAAAATTGTACTTTTGTGTAGTTTGCAAGCAATATATGTAACAGAGGTGAAGGCGATTATTAGATCATACAAGGGTATGCTTGCAATGTTCAAAACTAATTTTAATAATTTGAAAAGCCTGCATTGAGATATGGTAGAAATTGAGAAAGAAATTGTTTGATGGTATCAGTAATATAAAAACAAGTGAAAAATGCGCCGAATTTTCTTCGACGCAATACAATTTTCTGTACAGTCGATACAGCGTATAATCAAGGCCACCGAAAATAGATCTATCTTTCGGTGGTCTCGGTATAATGCTGTATGAGCCGCGGCCCATGAAATTTCAACCACGGCCCAGTGGTGGCCTATCGTATGTCGTTGCCAGAAGTACTATTATGGCTAAATTTAAGCTTTAATAAAATAAAAACAACTGAGGCTAGAGGGCTGCAATTTGATATGTTTGACGATTGGAGGGTGGATGATCAACATACCAATTTGCAACCCTCTAGCCTCAGTAATTTTTAAGATCTGAGGGCGGACAGAAAATGTGCAGACGGACAGACAAAGCCTGTACAATGTTTTTTCTTTTCTTACCTAACTTTGCTTCATGTAAGAAACAAAGTTATGAAACTCTGCAAAAAAAAAAAAAAAAAACTCGGAAGAGTGGTACAATAAAATCAGAAATTTGTTCTGACATTTTATTCCCTATATACTGTAGGCAACTCTGCTGAATTATCCCGCTGCCTAGTATTCAGATGACTCTACAAGACGTAACTAGGCTTTGAATGGTATAGACCATAATATTGATTGATACCATCATTTCATAATGGTTACACATGATACGGGTTGGAAATAAGCCCTCTCCTCTTTGTATTGTAGGTGGTCAGGTATATGTATATTTTGTTCTGATGCTGTACGCAATTACTTTTTGCTGTCTGGCATCTGATATGTCGACATGAAAAGTGACCTTATCATCTTTTCATAGCTCTTCAGCTAATGTATCTGGTTGGAATGCTGTGTAGAATTTTTTTTACATCATCACTGTGTGATCCCAGAAGGGACTAGTGCCATCAGTGCACCTCACGCGTTGCGCTGTAGGCATTGCTTAAGGTTCTTTGCAGCGTCCCGTCTGCCTCTAGCTGCAACCGCTTTCATTCCTTTTACTATACCTCCGTTTCCTATTATCTTTCTTCCATCCCACTTTCCACCCTCTCCTAACAATAGCTTCATAGTGTAACTGCGAGGTTTTCCTCCTGTCACACCTTTGAAACCGTTTTACTTTCAGTTTCCCCTCTCAGCGCTGAAGAACCTCAAAGGTCCCAGCGCTTGGCCTTTGACCCTAAATTTCAATACTAGGACACTTATAAAAAATGACCCTCCCTTGTTGCAGGTCGTTAGCTGTATGTACTGGGCTCCAACGACGTGTAGAATTGTTTTTTCCTCCTTTTTATTGAATCCAAGCTGCGTTTCCGAGTTCTTGGGTCTTTTGTTGCAGTAACGGCGTCATCGTCATTGATTTGTGTCAGGATAGTGTTGTTTCTCTCTCTCTCTCTCTCGCTAGGGGAATTGTTTTACTGTAGGTAATCTTTGTCACTTTGCTGATCTGTGTGGTTTTCGTATTCTCTCTCTCTCTCTCTCTCTCTCTCTCTCTCTCTCTCTCTCTCTCTCTCTCTCTCTCTCTCTCTCTCCAGTAGGTGAAACTGTAGTCTTGTCAGTATGTTGATCTGTGTGCTTTGGTATTCTCTCTCTCTCTCTCTCTCTCTCTCTCTCTCTCTCTCTCTCTAAGTGAAACTAGTCTGTATCAGTGTGTTGATCTTTGTGCTTTTTTATTTTCTCTCTCTTGTCTCTCTCTCTCTCTCTCTCTCTCTCTCTCTCTCTCTCTCTCTCTCTCTCTCTCTAAGTGGAACTGTAATCTGTGTCAGTTTGATGTTTATGCTTAAGTATTCATTCTCTCTCTCTCTCTCTCTCTCTCTCTCTCTCTCTCTCTCTCTCTCTCTCTCTCTCTCTCTCTTTAAGTGGAACTGTAATCTGTGTCAGTTTGATGTTTATGCTTATTCATTCTCTCTCTTTCTCTCTCTCTCTCTCTCTCTCTCTCTCTCTCTCTCTCTCATCCCTTGTGATGAAAGAAGTGCCGTTTTCCTTTAGTTTAATACTGAAATGGGATTGGTGGCTGCACTGCGATATTTCTTTTTTCTCTTATAAAGAAAAAATACTTTGTTCACTATTGCTTCCGACGAAAAATACTTTACTAAAAGGTAAACCTTTTTTGAGGATGGATTTCTTATCCTTGATGGAGCAAGCAAGAATGACCTTTAGCATGCTTAGGAAGTTTCAAAGACAAGGACGCACCTTTGAAAGTTTTTTTTTTTAATGCAGGCTGTAACGATAAATCTTCTTTGGCAATTTCCTTGCCATTACTCGGTTATTTTTAGTTTTCGCACTTTTAAGATTTAATTGAATCCAGCCGAGGCGGGTAGAACCAGGCTTACTATTTTTAATTTTCATAATATTAAGATTTAAGTGAAGTCAGCTGAGACGGGTAGAAGCAGGTTTATTATAATTTTATTATAATAATTTTAAAATGATGAAAACTAAAAATTATTATTTTTAGTTTTCATAATTCTAAAATTATAGTGAAGACAACCGAGACGGGCAGAGACATGCTCAGTATAGCTCTGGACTTGAGCAAGTAGATGAAAGAGGAACTTTTTTTTTTTTTTTTTTTTTTTTGATGATAGAACGGTTAGGTTGGTTGAGTCTAGATTTCATAATCACCAGTTTTTAATGGGGGTAAAATCCATTGATTCCCCAAGAGAGCAATTTGTTACTGTAGTTGTGTATAGAGAGAGAGAGAGAGAGAGAGAGAGAGAGGCATTAATGCCCATTACACATCAAGCAATTCAAACGCAATAGAATGAAAAAGAACGCTGCCTGGTATTTGATGCCACACTTACCAGAGTTGGCGGTCCTCGCCAAACACGCGCAAATACTGCCCTTCACGCTGCCGTTTTCTGCTTGCCCAGAGCCCAGGTGCACGAGTGGAGAGTGACATCGTGTTGGGAGAATGATCGAAGGCTACGTCATTTTGATTGGCACGTATGACCCTTGTCAATAACCGTCTCAAAGAGAAAGCTCCATTGTACATGGGTATGTATATATGTTTTTGAATGTGTGTGTGTGTGTGTGTGTGAGGATTGCACCTTCTCTCTCTCTCTCTCTCTCCATTTTCGTCAGTTTTGTATACTCCTTTCGTGTGTGTCTGAATGACTGTGTTTATGGGGCAGCGTTTTGAAATGTTGCAGGCCATGCGAATATGTTTTTAACTCCATGTAGTAGCGATGAGACAGTTTTATTGAGTAATAGAGTCCAAAGGTCTACAGCAGACCTCCTGCTCCCTTTCAAACATTACCACCTCTTGTGGCACCTTTGGGCAAGAGCCTGTGCTGGTTATTCTAGGCCTTGATGGTTAATCAAGAACTTGACGGTTAATCTAGACCATGGTGGTTAATCTAGAACTTGGTGGTTAATCTCCAGACCTTGGTGATTAATCTAGAACTTGGCGGTTAATCTAGACCCTGATGCTTAATCTGGACCTTGATGGTTAATAGAACTTGATGGTTAATGTAAAACGTGATGGTTAATCTAAAACGTGATGGTTAGTCTAGACCTTGATGGTTAATCTAGAACTTCATGGTTAATCTAAACCTTGTTGGTTAATCTAGTATTCTAGAACGTGATGGTTAATCTAGACCTTGTTGGTAAATCTAGACCTTGATTGTTAATAGAACTTGATGGTTAATCTTAAACGTGATGGTTAGTCTAGACCGTGATGGTTAATCTAGACCTTGATGGTTAATCTAGAACGTGATGGTTAATCTAGACCTTGATGGTTAATCCAGACCTTGATGGTTAATCTAGAACCTGATGGTTAATACAACTTGATTCATTCCTTTTCCTGTATCTCCATTCATATTCTCTTTCGTCCATCTAGCTACCTACCTCTCCTAACAATTGCTTCGTGGTGCAACTGCGAGGTTTTCCTCCTGTTACACCTTTTAACACCTTTCCACTGTCAATTTCCCTTTCACCATTGAATGGACTAATACAGGTCCAAGCGCTTGGCCTTTGGCCTAAACTCTACATTCCATTTCATCCAAAACGTTTCTGACACGAACGGCGTAGATCTCCCAGTAAACAAACGTTCCGGAACGATGCGGAGAGGAGGAGCACCTCAAGATATTTCCTGGAGGTCTTTGTTGAGGCCCGTAGCTAACAGCGGTGTGGTGAGGACTCTTGTAACTTTCGAGGTATCGATTTAGACTCGTGTTTATCTGTATGGGGGACTATTTGTGTACCGTAGATTTTTAAGGGGCGTTGGTATTGATTATTCAGCTTTGTGGAAAATGCGTTTTATTTATTGTTACGTGTGTTGAGATTCATATAGGGGTATCGCAACGTGGCAAAGGTGTTTTATTTATAGGTACATGTGTTAAGGATCGTGTAGGTATGGCAAAGGTATTTTTTTTTTTATTTATTGTTGCATGGGTTGGAGGAAGTTAAGATTCATATAGTTAATACAACGGTCACTCCCCTGGCGTCTGTGAGTAGGGTGTTTAATATTTATTATGTGTGCTGGAGGCAATCTCTTTCCCTCTCCCTCACCTCTCTTCGATAATTTGTATAAGAATATGCAACATACACTGACTTTGAAATGAGGGGATTTTACATCTTTGGTATGTATATAGTATGTATGTATTAGTACTACTACTACTACTACTACTATTATTATTATTATTATTATTATTATTATTATTATTATTATTATTATTATTTAGAAGTTTAATTAGTAGAAAAAACGTTAAACAAAGGAATGAATACATGAGTGCAACATATATGTTAGTTACTGTCCAATGTATTTATAAAGGTGTATAAATTGAGCGAGATGGTAAAACATCCTGATTTTCTAGACGAAATGGCCTGAAGCATAATTAAAAATGGCTGATTCTAGTATCCAGGCTCTTTAATAAGTATCGTTGTGGACTGTAAGTCAGATACGGCCTGGCTACACTCAGTGACTTAATATTGGGATGTCGACCGCATCCGGGACTCATTTTATATTGTAGAACATAAAATGAATTCTGGAAGACTAGCATACAATGATTGATAACAAGAGTTACTGGTAGTTTATCTACAAGATTAATTTCCACAGGGAACTTCCGGGTGTTTTAGTCAGTGTTTGCTGCCTGCCCGTGAGACTTTTTATGAAAATTATGTTACATTACCATCGAGCCGTTTCAGTTAGTGCACCATATTTATCCACGAACCTTTGCAGGCATTGTGTACTACTTGTCCCCACTCCTGTTTAGTCAGTGTGTGTTACTTGTCCCCAAGCCTTTTTAGCCAGTGTATACTATTTGTCCCCAAGTCTTTTATTTTTCGTCAGTGTGTGCCGCAAGTTCCTAAGCCTTTTCAGTCAGTGCTGTGCTACTTGTCCCCAGGTTTTTTGTCAGTGTGTGCTACTTTTCCCCAAGTTTGTGAGTCAGTGTGCTACTTGTCCCCAAGCCTTTTTAGCCAGTGTATACTATTTGTCCCCAAGCCTATCAATGTTAACTCGTCCCAGGGTCTGTTTAGTTGTCCCAAGTGTGTGCAAGTTCCTAAGCCTTTTCAGTCAGTGCTGTGCTATTTGTCCCCAGGTTTTTTATCCTTTTTTAGTTTGTGAGTCAGTGTGTTACTTGTCCCAAAGCCTTTTTAGCCAGTGTATATTACTTGTCCCCAAGCCTTTTTAGTCAGTGTGTTACGTCCCGAAGCCCGTTTAGTCAGTGTGTGTTACTTGTCCAAAAGCCTTTCTATTTTTCGTCAGTGTGTGCTGCAAGTCCTCTAGCCTTTTTAGTCAGTGTTGTGCTACTTGTCCCCAGGTTTTTTGTCAGTGTGTGCTACTTATACCTAAGCTTTTTCAATCAGTGTGTACTACTTTTCCCCAAGTCTGCGAGTCAGTGTGCTACTTGTCCCCTAGCCTTTTTTAGCCAGTGTGCGCTACTTGTCCCCAAGCCTTTTTAGTTATTGTGCACTACTTGTCCCTAAGTCTTTTTAGTCAATGTGCACTACTTGTCCTTAAGTCTTTTTAGTCAGTGTGCACTGCTTGTCCCTAAGCCTTTTTAGCCAGTGTCTACTACTTGTCCCCAAGCTTTTTTTTTTTTTTTAACCAGTGTGCACTACTTGTTCCCAAGCCTTTTTAGTCAGTGTGTACTACTTGTCCCCAAGCCTTTTTAGCCAGTGTGTACTTCTTGTCCCCAAGCCTTTTTAGCCAGTGTGTACTACTTGTCCTCAAGCCTTTTAAGCCAGTGTGTGTTACTTGTCCCCAAGACTTTTTAGTCAGTGTGTACTACTAGTCCCCAAGCCTTCTTAGTCAGTGTGTACTATTTGTCCTCAAGCCTTTTAGCCTGTTTGTGCATTACTTGTCCCCAAGCCTTATTAGTCGGTGTGTTCTACTTGTCCCCAAGCCTCTTTAGCCTGTTTGTGCGTTACTTGTCCCCAAGCCTTTTTAGTTAGTGTGTTCTACTTGCCCATAAACCTTTTTAGTCAGTGTGTGCTACTTGTCACTAAGCCTTTTTAGTCAGTGTGTAGTACTTGTCTAGTACTTCCCTCCAGGCTTGTTAGGCCAGTGTCCGCTACTTGTACCCAAGCCTTTTTAGTCAGTGTGCGCTGTTTGTCTATGAACAGTTATTATTATTGTTGTTTTTTTTTTAGTTAGTGTGCTACATTCCCACAAATCATTAAGTAGCCTATGCCCAGTCTGCTGAGATGTAGCACTGCTACACTGCCTAGTGCCCAAGATTTTTTTCCCTTTTTTTTTTATTTCGAATCCGGGATTCAGTCTTTCATTTAATTAGCCAGTGGATATTGTTTGCTTTCAAGTTCAAGAAGCCAGTGCTGCCTTAAGGCGTCGTGTTTAAGTGCGCCTGTTTATACGTTATTAATTTTTTGGTTTGAACTGCTCTTAGCTTTTTCAGTACAAAATTTATCTCTTCCTAGTGTCTTCTTTCTTGCTTGCCCTGGCATTGTGCTCTCCGTAAATTTGCTGGTCACGTCAAGCTTCTGCGGTTTTATTTAAGTAGAATTTGTACAAATACCATTGCTGTTACTGCTGTTGCATTTACTATACAGTACAGGAACATTAATAATTGGTGGTAATGATGATGTCGAGATTAATATTAGTATTACTGTTGGAAGAAAAGTAGGCGCAGATGAATTGTGTCTGTGTGAAAAATACTTCCACTCTGATGGCTATTTTAGTTTTTATGCCCAGTAAAAGATGTTTGCGTAAACAGATTTTGGAAATTTCGTCCGAATGTCAAGCAGTTGAATCGATGGAAAACCTCGGTAGAGAAAAAAAAATTTTAAAAAGTGAAAACTTCCCAGAATGTTTTAAAAAAAAAGACTTAAGCTTTCGCTCAGTTGACAAAATGAGTGAAAGATCGCGCTGTTGAGATGTCGGCTCTGCAGCCAAAGTTGTCCCCCCCCCAAAAAAAAAACAAAAAAACAAAAAGCATCTAGAAATATTGCAGAGGAACGGCGCAGGGTAAAAGACTGTATTATTTCCAAAGATGCCTTATCGTCAGGGTTTAGTTCTGACTGACCTGGAACTCTGTCATCTAAATCTGTTTAAAAACTTTTTCTGATCGAGAGGAGGCTGTTATGTTTCTTGCAAAAGTCCCAGAGGAATGGGAGCTCTCTCTAGTTTTCGGGAGGATGTGAGTCATCTCTAGTTTTAGGAGACGTGAGTCAGCTTTAGTTTTTAGGAGGATGTGAGTTATGTTTGAAAACTGTAGACGGTGGGAGTTATTTCCGATACCATAGTATGTATTTCGGATGTTTGACATTTGGGTTCATGTTAAGGTCTCTAGACGCAGAAACTTGGAGTATTTTCCTCTCTCTCTCTCTCTCTCTCTCTCTCTCTCTCTCTCTCTCTCTCTCTATACATACATACATACATATACATATATATATATATATATATATATATATATATATATATATATATATATATATATATATATATATATATATATAATATACACATATATGTATGTATATAAATATCAATGTATATTATATATATATATATATATATATATATATATATATATATATATATTTATATATATATATATATATATATATATATATATATATATATATATGTATATACTGTATATATAATGTGTGTATGTATGTAATTAGATAGACATACAGATAAAGCACTGTCAGTTTATTATTGTCTCATATTCATCCCATAACTGTTAGTATTGATCGGAAAGCTCCGTATATGTAAGGGAAATTTTCGAGTGTTTTGGATAGCTCTTGCGGTATTGAACCATTTTCCGATTATTTCATTCACTGTCCCATTTTAACTTCGTTTGTTTTAACTCTTTTGTCTCACGCAACTTGATTTTATTTATCAGCGTTGTTGATTTTGAGTTTATTTATTTTTTGCTTTGCGGTGTCGTTTCGTTTCATCCTTTACTCGGTTTGGTTGTCTTCACGCTTAAATGCTGTGTGTATGTATGTGTATATATCTATATATTTTTATATATGTGTATATACATTGTTATACATATATATATATATATATATATATATATATATATTATATATATATATATATATATATATATATATATATATATATATATATATATATATATATATATATATATATATACATATATATATATATATATAGAGAGAGAGAGAGAGAGTAGATGACACGGTACCCTGGAGGAGAACCTCTAATTAATTCCAGGATTCCTTTTGAGAGGAATAACCAGGGGTCGTGTAAACCTCGTTGATTCGGGAAATGGTCGAGTCTCTGGCTCCTGCACTATTTGCAGGCTCTCTCTCTCTCTTCTCTCTCTCTCTCTCTCTCTCTCTCTCTCTCTCTGAGTCTTCAAAACTCTGCGGCGATGCCCTCCGCATTTCAGAAGTAACTCTTAAACTTCCCACTTAGCTAACTTGCTTGGAACTTCTTTGAGATGTGATGCATTAGACGTCGGAGATTCCTGTATTACTTTTGTATCCTCGACCTAAGTTCTGATTTTACTTCAGTGTCTTATAAGTGGAAATGTGTATATATTCGAGTTTGCGTTTTTTTTGGGGGGGGTACGAAAAATACGAATTGTTTTCTTGTGACAGGAAAGCAACATTCTGCCCCAGGAAAACAACGTTCTGTCCCAGGAAAACAACGGGACAGACCAGAACGAACTCCATTTAATTTTATGACGGATGCAAAATTGTTTCTTTATACTCCGAAGTTTGTTCCGTGACGGGTGCAATTTTTTTTTTATAACTACAGGAGGTTTTTTTTGACTTGTCTCGCGTGTGTGTGTGCGCGAGCGCGCGCGCGTGCTTGTATTTATCTTCTGAGTATACAAATACATAGAATTAAAATTAATATATATACATATATATATACACGCAAGTTATATATATATATATAACATATATATATATATATATATATATATATATATAAATATATAAATTTAAAGCGAGTACATTCCTCACGCAGGAAATTAGCGTTGTAAAATCATCGATAATCGTTTTTGTTTTGAATTCATCATAAGGAAATACGTCTGTAATCTAACTGTGAAACTGACTCTGTTCTTCAGATTGAACAGTGGACGCATAAACTCGAACAGAAGGGCCTAGAGACGAGCTGATTCATCACTTTGGAAATGGGAAAGAGGGCGAGGGAGCTTTAGAACTCTCTCTCTCTCTCTCTCTCTCTCTCTCTCTCTCTCTCTCTCTCTCTCTCTCCTCTCTCAGATCTGTACAAAATGACATGGGAATTCTCTCTCTCTCTCTCTCTCTCTCTCTCTCTCTCTCTCTCTCTGTACAAATCTGTACAAAATAACATGGGAATTCTCTCTCCTCTCTCTCTCTCTCTCTCTCTCTCTCTATGTGCAAATCTGTACAAAATGACATGGGAATTTTTTTCTCTCTCTCTCTCTCTCTCTCAGAATGACGTGGGAATTATAAAGGAGTGTATTCACTCTTGCCGTTCCCAAGCCGGTTGGAATGGAGTGTTGATCTGATTGCTAACTCCCCTTTATTGTAAAATGCCGAGCTTTACAGAAATTTGCAACAAGCCCTGTCGGGAGTTGTGGGGGTGGGGGTTGGGGGGGGGAAGAGGGCGGAGTTTGGAATTCATGAAGGAGTCTGAAAGCCCAGGGGATAAGACAAATGAGGATTTTTATTTTAAGGTTTTTGCATTTCCGTGAACGCTGATAACGTTTGTAGAAGGTAAATATTATATCATGTAAGACAGGTCTCCCTATTTTACTTACGTACAGTGAATATTTTGCATTTTATGATTTATTTTCTCAACGGATGATATACATAGATTCTCTCTCTCTCTCTCTCTCTCTCTCTCTCTCTCTCTCTCTCTCTCTCTCTCTCATTAGTTTAGTTTGTATGAGATGAAACTCACAACATTACTTTCGTAATATTCTGCTGATTGGAAAGGTGATTTGAATATCAATTCTTCATCTGACATTCAACCTAAAAATAACTTTTTTGAATACTTTGAAAGGGGAAGGGAACGGTAATACCTCGACCAGGAATAACTCTTCCCTGAGAGGAGTTTTTTTTTTCTGGTCTAGGAACTGATATGAAAAGAAGATTATTGCCAATCTCAGTATGACATCATCCTTCTTACATCATACTGGGACTGAGGTCTGTAATAAATTCCTAAAAAATAAATAAATAGATTAAAGTAATAATAATAATAATAATAATAATAATAATAATAATAATAATAATAATAATAATAATAATATGAAAAGTAGGATTTGTTCATTTAGATGCGAGGCCTCTCGACTGTGGTATGTGGAATTATTACACTTATTCCATGTAGACGCGTTCCACTTGAGAATAACAAATAAGAGCAAGTAATCCAGAATTAACTTTATACCATCCACTGTTAAACTAAAATCCCCCACAGTCATGAGGCGATTATTTCGTAGCTTTGCTTCGCTGAAGTCTTGAGGAGATTATCTCATCGTACCAAGATGGCTGGGGAGCAAAATCGAGAGGCGAAATTTGAAGTTGATTTGTTATTTATGTGGGAATGAAGATATTCCCTTCGCTCGAATTGTGGTCGGAGTGGTGGCGGCATGGGTGCACAGTGCACTGTTTACTTATGCTAGTGCTACAGGCAGACATTCATTTAACTCACACATTTATATATATATATATATATATATATATATATATATATATATATATATATTATATATATATATATATATATATATATATATATATATATATTAAATGAATAATGTTTTAAAATGAATGCCTGCAAGTGTTAGCATAAGTAAACAATGCGATTAATATCCAATTCTGCTCTACCTCTGATACACACACACACACATATACATACATATATATATATATATATATATATATATATATATATATATATATATATATATGTATATATATATATATATATACTATCAAAGAAATTATAATTGGTAAGTGGTTAAATCGTCTCACGGGTTTGAACCGCCGAACGCGAGAATCAGTGACGTTCAGTGATGCGCCTTAAACCACTAGGCTATCAAGAGAAGTATGGTTGATACCGACCCTACTGTACAAATCCCTGTCAAGCCCAGGTATTTGTATTGTACTTATCGTCGGCATTAACCACCTCCACCATTACAGCCGATTGATGCGTTTGAAACACGTAGCTGTTTTTATGAATGAATTTTTGTCCCGTCACCGTAATTATTTTTATATACGCAAACATTAAGCTACAAATGTCGTTTAATATCCAGTTCACTGTACCTCGGAAATAATATATGTATATATATATATCGAAGGGGAATTATAATTGGTAAGTGGTTCGTCGTTTTACGGGCTCGAATCGCCGTACACAAGAACCAACGACATCCAGTGATGCCCCTTAAACTGAACAATTTTACATAGATGAGGGCAAACGTAATTGGCGACAAGTTATAACAAAAACATTTTTTTAGGTTCGTTATCATCTTTTGATGGCTTTTAAGTCCACAACAAATCCCTTTTCTCAAAAATTCAAAATACTCTTTACGGTCTAAGGGACTATGTTTGATGACTTTTTCAAGGTTCATGATATACTGTATATATCTCCAATGTAATGGTTTTAGTCAGTTAGGATCTATGGCTTGTCAGAAGAGAACAGGAGTATAGTTGACTGTTTTTATAAAGTTTTTATTTATGTAAAGATTTTATCGTTATTTTTTAAGTTTTTAATTTCGAATTTACTTTAGTTGATTTTGGTAAAATGTTGGCAAGTTATTCGCGACTCAGTGATGAGAGTTCCCCGATGAAATTAAGTATCATCGAGAGTGCAGAAAAATATACTTGAAATGAAATAAACGAAAGTAAAAATTAAAAAAATTAAAATGAAAATTAAAAGTGAAGGAAAACGCAATACACAAGCCATAAAAATAAACCCCAAGAGGCCCTTTGCCACATGAAGGAACTTTTTTTTTTTTTTTTTTCAATGTGTTGCATGTAATTAAGGGCACTCCACCTGTATCGAAAAGAATTCCTAGTGGCACTTGGGGGCCAGAGAGCCACCCTCATTTATTCTGGTCCACAAACCCCTTTGTGAGGTTGGGGTGGTGGGGGGATGGAAGAGGGGGGAGTAGGGAAGATCGTTACGCATCACTGAAATGAGGAATTATAATTTTAAAGTAATTTTTCTTGTGTCTTAGATGAGAGGGGGTATGAATATATACCTCATACGCCTCATTTTTCTGAAGGGTATGAAATTTTTCTCTTAATTTTTTTATCATTAGATTTGCGTGTTTTTTCGATATGTTTTCAGTGAATAACTATAAATTAGTGCCTTTTTAGTTTTCTGTAAAAGGAAACTATTTTGCCGACTTTGACTGTCCGTCCGCACTTTTTCTGTCCGCACTTTTTTCGGTCCGCCATCATATCTTAAAAACTACTGAGGCTAGAGGGCTGCAAATTGGTATGTTGATCACCCACCCCTGCATTCATCAAACATACCAGATTGCAGCCCTCTAGCCTCAGTAGTTTTTATTTTATTTAAGGTTCAAGTTAGCCATAATCGTGCTTCTGGCAACGATATAGGATAGGCCACCACCGTGCCGTGGCTGAGAGTTTCGTGGGCCGCGGCTCATACAGCATTATACCGAGACCATCAAAAGATAGATCTGTTTTCTGTGGTCTTGATTATACGCTGTACAGAAAACTCGATTGCGCCGAAGAAACTCCGGCGCATTTTTAACTTGTTCTTCTAACCATGTGATCTTCATAATTTTTCTTAATTCTTTTGCTATCGTTTTATTTGTCTGCATGTTTTTGTATTAAGTTTTGGGGTATGCACTTTAACTTAATCCCTTTGTTTTTATGTGTAGAGCAAAAAGCTGGTTTGTCAGCAGTTCTAACTATTTCAAAGGCACCACTGGTTGCTTTTGAATATTTATCACAGTCCTATTCGCGAGCAATTTACGATACTCTGAAAATACTGAGTATTTTATTCTTTTGATGGTGATTAGGCCAGTACTTCAAAGGTTGTCTGAATTTGCAATTCCTTTATTCTGCATAACGTCAAAGATTTTTTGTTCCTTAAATCAGCGTTATATTAGTTTTAAGTCCGGATGGACTTCCTTTCACCTTCCGATCAAACATAGCTGTGAGATTGACAGTTCGAATCCCGCATGCTGTAACTTTCTACCTCTTAATTGACAGTGCTGGTCCTCTATAAAGTAGTTTTGATTGGCACAGAGATCTCACATGTTTTATGCAGCTTCCGTTAGGTGTAAGGAACGCAGTGTGGTTTAAGAGAAGTTGGTGCTTCGTATTGTTATTCAGCAGTACTTGGCCGGACCTAGAGCTCGATATAGGTAATATAGTTATTCAGCATAGCTTATGCAGACTGGTGCTTGATATTGCTAATTAGGATGGTTTATGCAGACCTTTTGACTCGTATTGTTGCTCAGCACGGTATAGGGTGACCTGGGGCTTCGTATTGTTAATCAGCAAAGTACTAGGCAGACCTGGTACTTCACATTATAACCTAACATGGTCTAGACAGACCTGGTATTCCGCAGTCAGTACGTTTTAGGCTGAGTGATGCCTTGTACAGTAACTCAGCGCGGTCTCTGTGATGCTGTGTATTGTAACTCGTGGTCTGTGAGGTTGAGCATCATTGGTTATGGTCATTGCTGGGATGGGTAACCGCCAATGAATGCTAGACACCGTTTTCAAATAAGGTTTGTAATCATTATTCAACCTTGCGACAGAGCTTGGGAGTCTGGTGACAGCAACAGAGTCAGTATAGGAGGCTGTAAGCAGGGTGTCTATGTTAAACACAGTATAAGTACCATCGACAAGAATTCTCTGTAGGGTTGTAGTGTCGTCAGTGCACCTCACGTGGTGCACTGTAAGCATTACTTAAGGGTCTTTGCCGTGTCCCTTCGGCCCCTAGCTGCAACCTCTTTCATTCCTTTTTGCTGTACCTCCGTTCGTATTCTTTTTTTTCCATCTGATTTTCCACCCTCCCTAAAAAAATTTTTATAGTGCAACTGCGGGGTTTTCATCTTGTTACACCTGTCAGACCATCTTACTGTCAGGGTCCCTTTCAGCGGTGAATGACGTCATGGGTCCCAGCGCGTGGACTCTGGCCCAATTCCTATATGTTCTATCGACAAGAATTCGCCTGAAGTAAAGCCGACATTTCATAACTCGAAATTCAAACTCTGACCTTTTTAACATATCGACGCTCTTTGCGAGGGTAATCCCTCATGTAACATTTACGGTAATGCGATATGTTAATCCGTGTTATTCCCCGTATTACGAGTAATGGCATTAGCTCTCCTCTATCGCCGGGGGTCAAACCCATCATAATAATGATGTGTTCGCCGTGAGGAATTATTGTGCGGCTGAACTCACTTTTGAAAAAAAAGAAAAAAAAAAAGAAAGTTTTGCATTTATTGACGTCATCTCTCTCTCTTACTCTCTCTCTCTCTCTCTCTCTCTCTCATTTCTCTCTCTTTTTCACTCTTTTGGCTTCTGCATTTTCACCGCCCTGGAGTTTCTCTTTTATTGAAATCATCTCTCTCTCTCTCTCTCTCTCTCCTCTCTCTCTCTCTCTCTCTCTCTACGCTTTTGGCTTCTGGTAATCATTTCAACGCATTGCCGCTTGCACCGGAGTTTCTCTTTTATTGACATCATCTCTCTCTCTCTCTCTCTCTCTCTCTCTCTCTCTCTCTCTCCTCCCATACGCTTTTGGCTTCTGGTAATCATTTCAACGCATTGCCGCTTGCACCGGAGTTTCTCTTTTATTGACATCATCTCTCTCTCTCTCTCTTTGACTTCTGCAATCATTTCAACGCACGCTGCCGCTTGCACTAGAGTTTATTGACATCATCTCTCTCTCTCTCTCTCTCTCTCTCTCTCTCTCTCTCTCTCTCTCTCTCTCTCTCTCACACACACGCTTTTGGCTTCTTCCCATTGCGATGCATTGCCGCTCGCACCCGACTGCTAAGGTTTGCCGGAAGCTTTCACGGCTTCTGTTGGCTTTCTTGCTTCGTTTGTGACTCAGTGTGGACGAGAGCGCTGTTTGTTGCAAGCTTCAGCAATGCTTATTTCCACACAAGGACGAGTTTTCCATTGCTTCCACACACAAATACGTAATTACATTCATACATAATACATACACATATGTTACATAATACATACATAATTTATATGTATATACATGTATGTATATGTACGCACTTCTATTGCTACTTCCGTTGCTCTTCACATACGAAAGAGTATGCCTTTGTGTTTGTTTGTGCATACCTGTTCATTAATTCATTCATGCTACCACTGCTGACTGGGAAAGGTTCTCTAAAACAGAATGGAACTCACATTATCCAAAGATTTTTTTTTCAAATGTCGTGATATATTATTCATGTCCTCAGTTTAGTCTGCTTTGTATTTAAAGTGAATTTATCTTATTGATTTGCGCCTAACACCTTTACAGGTAAGAAATAACTAAGTGCATTCCACTTGTAAGGTATTTGTGTACATACTATTTTGTTTCGCATCTACCGCGCTGATGTTGACACGTGTAGAGCATTTATGGGGTAATATACAGATTATTTTTTATTTATATTATTGAGTAGTTATAACACCATGTGTACGGAATCCTATGCCACATGTGTTGTCACATTTATGAACATTGTATTGTCTCTTAATGGTATTTTTCCCAAAAATGGTTATGTGTTTTGTCCATTTAAGGCTGCATTGCTGCCCAAAACTAGGTCACCAAACCAGTTCACCTTGTATTTTATTAGATTTGTTTTTAAATATTTGTTTATTAATCAGTTAATTTATCTTTTTGTTTATTAATTTGTTTGTGTTTTTAATTAATTATTTATTAATCTGTTAATTTTTCTTTTTTTATTTTCTAATACTTGATCTTTCTTTATTTCCTATTATCTTCTGCCCCGTAGGGGGGTAGAGTCGTCAGCGCACATCACGGGGTGCACTGTAGGCACTACTAAAGGTTTTTTGCAGCGTCCCTTCGGCCTCTAGCTGCAACCCCGTTTATTCCTTTTACTGTACCTCCGTTCATGTTTTCTTTCTTCCATCTTACTTTCCACCCTCTCCTTACAATTGATCCATAGTGCAACTGCGAGGTTTTCCTCCTGTTACACCTTTCAGACCTACCTCCTCTCAATTTCCTTCCCAGCGCTGAATGACCTCATAGGTCCCAGTGCTTGGCCTTTGGCCTAAACTCTATATTCAATAATATTCAATTCCTGTCATATGTGGGCGACAAGCACAAGAGATCTCACCTGTTAGCCTGCGCATATTTCAGGAATATCTTGTCCATTTACCTAGAATCAGCATGTTGAAGTAAACTATTAAATGTAAGGTAGGAGACAGGGATGTATTTGAATGTCAGTGAAAGAAGAAATTGCTCTAGGGCACGTCCTCGGGTTATGCTCGTCGTGGGTAGTAAGACAGTGTCAGTATTTTTTAATAAACAGTCGTCTTTAAACACTCCATGATGGAGAGAAGTATCTCGGCGAACGCTGGGTATGTAACGCCTCTTGAATTAACGTCGCGAAACGGCCTTCTTTTCCCGCTTTTGACTCCAACACGAGGTGAAGTAAGCCTTGGACCTGAGGCGAAGTAATCCCACCGTCCATTCAGCCTCTCGGGCAACCTGATTAAGAGTAATCTCCGGTCCAGAAACGAAGTAATCCCCGGTCCATTCAGCTACCGGAGTTACTGAAAGCCAAAGGCATCGAGTCGTTTACGGTATCTGGCGGGGGAGGAGGAACTTGGGCATGTGTATATATACGCCCCGTGGCTGGATTATTCATGAAGGCTCTCTCTCTCTCTCTCTCTCTCTCTCTCTCCTCTCTCTCTACTCTTTTACTCTTCTCTGTCTCTTTTACCTTCTTTGTGGGGAAAGTGTTAAATAAGACAAGGTTAAGGAAAGGGGAGAATCAGCTTTGTGGGGAAAGTGTGAACTAAGACAGAGGATAAGGAAGGGGAGAAGGGGAGGGGACGGGAGAAAGGTGGGGGGAGGAGCTTTCTCACTTGAATTTCCGACGACGACGACGCCGCAGCGTCAGGTGTTATTTTGCGGGAGTTGGTCTCGAAAGTTCATCGGATTTAGTTTTGTAGTCGGTTTCGCTCCGCTTGTACTGGCGGAGGATGCTGCTGAATTTGGATGAGTTGCCTTGTGCCTTCTGCATACACAAAACGCACACACACATGTATATGTATATGTATGTATATATATATATATATATATATATATATATATATATATATATATATATATATATATATATATATATGTTTACCCCCACACACAGTGTATATATATTTACATATATATACACATATACTGTATATACATTGGGCCATTACATATATACTGTATATGTAATAACACACACAATCATGAGGCTAAAATGTCCGTTTATCATCCAGTTCACGCTACTTTCAGAATATCCTCGATGGGGAATTATCACCGAAGGGGAATTTATAAATGATAAAATGGATCGGTGCTGCCGGGTCTCTCGATCCCTCTGATGGCCTCGGTGGTGACCGTCGACCGAGTCGTTGGGAAGGCAACTGCTGTGTCGAGGGATCGAGACCCGGTAGTACCGATCCATTTATCACTTATAAATTCCCTTGGTGATGATTTCATCGATATTCCCGAAGTAGCGTGAATTGATATTAAAACGACATTTTAGCTTCATGATTATATATAAATCACGGTGGATAAAAATTTCCATATATATACTGTATATATATATAAGTTAAGTATATCTTAGTTTAATCCAGACCACTGAGCTGGTTAACAGCCTCCTAGGGCTGGCCCGAAGGATTAGACTTTTTTGCGTGGCTAAGAACCAACTGGTTACCTAGCACCGGACCTACAGCTTATTGTGGAATCCGAACCACATTATGACGAGAAATGAATTTCTATCACCAGAAATAAATTCTTCTAATTCTTCATTGGCGGCTCGGAGAGTCGAACGTTGGGCCAACAGCATGCCAGTCGAAAGCTCTACCATCCCTCCAAAGAAGAATAGTCACCACTAATCTCTGTCCCCTAATTAGGGTGATTCCTGAGGAAACATTTCTGCCACATTGATATTGCAACTGAAGAATCATGGATGGAAACTCTCTTCAGTATAACTTCCTCATTATACTGTCCCGTTCAGTCTTATCCGACCAAATGAAGCGCAGACCGTATTTGCAAGTAAGAAAGTCCACGGTTAGACTTTCAGAATGAATGTACCTTTGTCCGACTACCGACATTTTGGATGGCATGGGTGAACCTGTGAATTTGTAAAGCTCGTATCTTCTGTTGTTGCTCACCTCGTTTTACCCATTTTTCGAATTTCTCTCTCTCTCTCTCTCTCTCTCTCTCTCTCTCTCTCTCTCTCTCTCTCTCTTTTAACACACTCTTTAACACACACACAGACACAAGTGCTGCTCACTTTGCTTGAGCTATTCTCTCTCTCTCTCTCTCTCTCTCTCTCTCTCTCTCTCTCTCTCTCTCTCTCTCCACTCTCTCCCACACACACACACACACACACACACAAACACAAACAAATGCTGCTCACTTTGCTTGAGTATCTCTCTCTCTCTCTCTCTCTCTCTCTCTCTCTCTCTCTCTCTGTACTAAATACCAATCCAGGTGAATCTTTTTATGCATAAACTTTCAGGTCGAAGGTTACAGTTTTCCTTCCCTGAGGATATGCTCGTTGTGTTCCTCTTCGGTACTTGAAGTTTTTAGAAGTTTTCAGGTGAATAAAAATCGTGGCTAAGTTTTCAGCTGAGTAAAATCATGCCTAAGTTTTCAGGTGAATAAAAATCACGCCAAAGTTTTCAGCTGAATAAAAATCATGCTAAAGCAGTTCATCTCCTGTTTTAATTATTTATTTATGTTTTTATTTGTTTGTTTATGTATTTATTTATCTTTTTTTGTTTTCTAATAACCGATCTCTTCTTTCTGTATTTCCTATTATCTTTTGTAACTTCTTTCAAATGAACACCATAATCTTAGGAAACTTGAATTACAAATTAATGGCCCCTGTAGGCTCGTTCCATATGAATAGGGCTTTATCTTCTGAATAATAATAATAATAATAATAATAATAATAATAATAATCTCTTTCAAGAATTTCCCCGTAGGTGGGTAGTGCCTTCAGTGCACCCCATGCGGTGCACTGTAGGCATTACTTAAGGCTCGTTGCAGCGTGCCTTCGGCCCCTAGCTGCAACCCCTTTCGTTCCTTTTACTGTACCTCCTTTCATATTCTTTTTCTTCCATCTTACTTTCCTCCTTCTCTTAACAGTTGATTCATAGTGCAACTGCGAGGTTTCCATCCTGTTACACCTTTCAAACCTTTTACTGTCAAATTCCGTTTCAGCGCTTAATGACCTCATAGGTGCCAGTGCTTGGCTTTTGGCCTGAATTCTGTATTCAGTTCAGTTCTTTCAAGAATTGAAGGCCTTATATAACCTGGGGAACATCGTATCGAAATCCGTACTTTCATGAAAGGAATAATCTGATTTAGTTTAACTAGTTTTACGCGCTCGTAAATATCTGCTTATTTATTTTAGGCGTTATTGGTGTTGTCACCAAACTGTCATGTTTCCTTGTAGACAGGCAGGAGAGGTGTCTTAATGCAGATAAATAAATAAATATGTTATTTAATGCAGGTAGGAAAGGCGCCTCAGTGCAGATTGGTAAGGAAAATACTTCACTGCAGCAGCCCCTTAAGGGGGTAAGTGCTGTCAGTGCACCTTATGCGGTGCACTGTCAGCTTCGACCCCTAGTCTGGATTGGAAGCCCCAATAGCCAGAGATACAAATGCTTTATATCCCAGGGCAGAAGAGTCTCACAGAAGGTTGTGGACCCCTTGGAGGAAGGTATACTCCCTAAGTATCTGATGATGTCAATGTTGATCTTTCTTCTGCCACTGTGGGGTGTCGGGATAGAAATTAGTAAATCAATAGATTTATTGCTGCTGTGTGAGAGATATATATATATATATATAAATATATATATATACATATATATATACATATAAATATATATATACATATATATATATATTACACATATATATATATATATATATATATATATATATACTGTATATATATATACATGTATAGCAAGCAAAAGGTGCTTTAAAGTACTTACAACATTACCTCTCTCTGAAACTAACGTGCACAATATTCAACACCTTAAAGTATTGGTACCCCATCTGTCTAAAACGCCTCGCCTTGATGAAAATTGTAGTTCCTCATATATCAATCATGATACCTTTCGCTCTCCCTTTATACAGAGTACACGCTTTCCCTCCCCTCCTCTTTCTTCCCTCTCTCCTGACCCTCTCACCCTTTTCAGAAACACCCACTCCACAGTGCAATTGGTGGAAGTGGAGGACTAGGCTTTGAAATCAGAAATCGACAGATCTTTCTTTCTCTCTCTCTCTCTCTCTCTCTCTCTCTCTCTCCTCTCTCTCCTGAGGTGTGTGTCCCCAGACACACCGGCTCCAGGGGTTAAGCGAAACGAAAGAATGACTGAATACATTCATTCATGTCTATCAAAGGTCACGAGTTTTGTTCTATTCCTCTCTGCACTTTTTCGTACCGGATAGCAGCTCCCGGAGGCCAAGTATTTTTTGCGTATGATCGAACAAGATGCCTCGTTTTTAAGAGGTTATGTTTTTTTGTGTGTGTGACTACGCAAAACGTCACGTGTGGATTTATACGAAAGTTTGTAGCGGAGCCTTTTGACTGGCAGCTTGTGATTAGAATTTGGGAGAGATAGGAAAGGAATGAATTCAGAGAAGTCTTTTGGTGGGTGGTTTGTGACCACCCTTGGCGCAATTTCTGCGGTCTCCAAACGCCGGAGTTATGTTATGTAAGTAATTTTTTTCGGGTATGTTAACGATTAGTCATCTTTTTCTGCGTGTTTTGTGCAGCCTTAAAATAGTAGCGAATGCTTGGGAAGATTGATAGGTTGTAAACCAACTTTTTTCGTCTCTGTTTTAAAAACGTAGAATTGACATATTATTATTAGCAAATTGTTCTTTCAATAATTTTTATTTTTTGCTGGTGCTTCATTTATATAAGGGTTTATTTTTTTTTTTATTTTATCCTTTACTAACATATTTCCTTATCCTGTTTCATTTCATCATTAATTAGGATTATTTATCGAAAGATTTATTTATTTTTTTTATGTATGTTCAGTTGTAAGAGCTGTTAGCGAAACTCTGAAAGCAATATCGTAATTATAAACGTTTTATTCTTCAAGTTTGTATTACAGTAAAAAAATTCATCGACATTCAGATTTACAACCTAATTAGTAACTTTTTAATTCATTATATATTTGTTATTATATATGAGAGCATATATATGTGTGTGTGTATGCATTTATATAAAGGAATATGTGGTGTATGTATATATATATGCATATATATATATATATATTATATATATATATATATATATTAGCAAATATTATAAAATAAAAGTCGTCCATACAAATATCGAAGTGTCTGGAGTCTCCAAGGTACGGAGTCATTTACAATTATACCCCCATCGTAGATATTCCTGAGTGTGAGCGTGTCAATACTATAGCTTTGTTTGTGAATAACAAAATGTCAAGGGGGTGAGAAGGATAATTGTCTATTTGCACACACACACATATATATACTGTATATTATATATATATATATATATATATATATATATATATATATATATATATATATATATATATATTATATATATATATATATCATATATATATATATATATATATATATATATATATATATATATATATATATATATATATATGCATACATATGTTCAGAGTGAACCAAAAGTCGGTTGGCAGTAGATGATACCATTTTCTTGCATCAGTATTTAAATTATTTGCCATTATGGGTTACCTGAAAAGAAACAAATATCAAATTTAAATAAATTTAGTTGTAAAATTTAATATAATATAACACAAACGCCATAGTTACAGTAAACACCATCGTTGTAGTATAACCCTAACACTAACCCTATTCCACCTATTGTCCATTTACTTCTGGTTCACCCTGTGTGTATGTATGTATATTATATATATATATATATATATATATATATGTGTGTGTGTGTGTGTGTGTGTGTGTGTGTGTGTGCTATTTGGGCATATTTTCTCTCTTATGCAATTCCTGGTTAAAACCTAACAGATTTTGTAGAGGGAAGTTCCAACAGGATAGTGAAGTGTCTAACACTCAGCTGTTAGAATTTCCCCCTTAATATCTGTCAACTTTTAAGGGCTCATAAATTCTATTGGATTTTAAGAGCTCTGTGTGTAGCAGTCTCTTTCATGCGTTGATTCCCAACATTCTGTCGCTCATCTGTTAGAATTTCCCTCTTAAAATCTGTTAGATTTTAGGGCCTCTGAAAATCTGCTTGACTTCAAGAGCTCTCTATGTAGCAGTCTCTTTCCTGCGACGATTTCCAGCCTTCTGTTGCTCATTTGTTAGAATTTGCCCTGTAAAATCTGTTAAAATTTAATATATCTTAAAATCTGATCAGATTTTAAGAGTTCTGTGTGTGTCTGTCTCCTGCGTCGATTTCCAACTTTCTATTCCTCACATCCTCTCATAGACCTCTCCTCTATTTATGATATTTCCGTAGAATTCTCTGTTAATAACAACCTCTCTATTAATAACGACAAAACTGCCTATTTTTCTCTCCACATCTTTATTAATACCATCAAACACTTTATTTTTATCTTCACATCTTTATTAGTAACAATAAAAACTCTCTACTTTTCATCTTCTTTCTCTGTCACACACACACACACACACACACACACACACACACACACACACACACACACACAACCCAAGCACAAACCAATAAAAGCGTCAGATAAAAGACGTTTAGATGAGTTCCTCTTTGGTTTTGGGTTTTCGGGACATTTGCGAATACATCACATTTTAAATGCGCACCATAAAAGACGTTTAGATGAGTTCCTCTTTGGTTTTGGGTTTTCGGGACATTTGCGAATACATCACATTTTAAATGCGCACCAACTTCCCTCTCCCACCTTTCCACAAAGGTAATGCTTAATGAGCCAGGGTCAAAGGGCTAATCAGCTTGCACGCACAGATCCCTGGTAGTCGGTCCATTAAAGGATTTATTTTGATTCAACGCCTGGACAACGCTGCTTAATCCCGATTTTTTTTTTAATGACATTCTTTTTAGTTGCGACATCTGATTTAGAGAGAGAATGTATTTCCGGGAATGATGGGGATGTGTTCTGTCAACCAATTTGATTTTTAGCGTCCCTACGGTTTTATATTATTTTGGGTATTTAGAGAAGCAGTGCGATGATCAAACAGCGATATTGAATCGCCAAAAACAAATTGATTGTCAGTGTTTTTGTTGTAAGACGACAATCCCGACTATTATTGTATGAGACAGACCTGCTTCAGGGGATTTGAACTGCTGACGTAACCTAGTACCGGGACCTTTCTCTGAAAAAAGCGGGACGCCATATCTTAAAAACTAACCAGCCATAGAATTTTCTTGAAAATAACCTCATTATATTTCCCCACCCAAATTACTCTTGAGGCATTAATCTAAATAGCCTAACCTAACCTAACCTAACTTAGGGGCATGGCCGAAAAGAAACGGGGCTGGTGCAATACTAGCATGCATCTCAGGAATTTGCGACCGGTTTGCAACCTGACCAGTATAACATCCGCTCAGTTTAAGGTAAATTATCTAATCATTGTTTTGGTTTCTATGAAAGGTCCGTGGTGTCCGCTTGTTCGTTTTCAAACGTTGGGCTGCATGACCGTCAGAACAAAGTTAAGTATACCTTAGTTTAACCAGACCACTGAGCTGATTAACAGCTCTCCTAGGGCTGGCCGGAAGGATTAGACTTATTTTACGCGACTAAGAACCATTTGGTTGCACCTAGCAATGGGACCCCACAGCCATTGTGGAATCTGAATCATATTGGCGAGAAATGAATTTCTAACACCAGAAATAATTTCTGTCTTCGCTGGCGGAGAATCGAACGCGGGCCAGCAGGTGCTGGCAAGAACGATATCGTCCCGTCCAACGAGGAACTCGAGCAAAGACTTAGAAATTTGAGATGGCTCTGCGGTGAAGAAGTGCAAGAATATCGATTGGCATTACGCTCTCATGTTACACTTTCGAACTCTTGTAATGTATTTATGTAATAAGAGAAAACACCGTAATGGACCATTTAAAAAAAATATAAATGCATTTTTGCAATTTTATTCATCCGAGAAGTCTGCTTGAAATGCATTTGCACAATAAAATAAAACGCCTTAATGGACTAATACTTTCAAGCAAGTCATTGTAAATACATTATTTATATCAGTGTCTTGTTCCAGTTGTATTGCATACACCGTTTGCGTAGAATTTCCGTTGTAATATAACCGCAAACAGACATTGCGTTGTCTGTGATTCTCTCGTTTGCTTCTGTTAAATATTGATTCTAATTTTTCAAATACAGCCAATTCCAGGAATTCAAATACAGACATTTCCAGGAATTCAAGCCACAGATAATCCAGAATTCAAATACAGACATTTCCAGGAATTCAAATACAGACAATTCCAGGAATTCAAATACAGACATTTCCAGGAATTCAAATACAGACAATTCCAGGAATTCAAATACAGACATTTCCAGGATTTCAAATACAGACAATTCCAGGGAAGGCTTTATTTCTTTCTCTTTCCTGAAGCCTTTAACAGTTAGTTAATTTTAATTGCTTTTGAGGATTGCTAAATAATTAATTCTCGTGGGGAGAAGTGCCATCATTGCCTCATGGCACTGTAGGCACACTTATGTTCTTTGTGCAATGCCTTCTGCCCTAGCTGCAACCCCTTTTCGTTCTTACTCTACTACTCCATTCATATTTCTTTCTTCCATCTTACTTTCACCCCCTTCTAACAATTGTTCATAGTGCAACTGGGTGGTTTTCCTCCTGTTACACCTTTTTAACTAAAAACTCTTGCTCACAATTTTCTTTCAAAGCTGAATGACTTCACTGGGTCAGTGGCAGCCTTTAACCTCCAATTGTATATTCTATCTATCTATCTAAATAGTGAATTGCTGTTTCCATAATTTTCATCGAATTATATAATCATTAATTTATTTCAAAACCTGACACATATTGATGTTATGGAATAAATGCATGTTGATAATCTAATTAAAAAACTTATAGTACATTCATTTTTAGTTTCCGAAAAGAAAACTATTACTTGGCTTTGTCATCCCGTCACACTTTTTCTGTCCGCCCTCAGATCTTAAAACTGGGGCTAGAGGGCTGCAAATTGCTATGTTGATCATCCACACCTCAATCATCAAACATATCAAATTACTGTGCCTCTAACCTCAGTAGTTTTATTTCATTAAGGTTAAAGTTAGCGCAATCGTGCGTCTGGCAGTGACATAGGCCAGGCCACCACAGGGCTGATTAAAGTTTCATGGGCCGCGGCTCGCTACCAGCGGTATAATGAGACCACCGAAAGATAGATGTATTTTCGGTGGACGTGATTATACTGATGTGCAGAAACTCAATTGCATGAAAACTTCTATTTTTACTTATTATTTTGTCGAGTTATATTATGTTTTTATTTTTTTATTTATACATATGACTGTTTTTATAATACGATATTAAATCATAAATACTTCGTAATATTAAATTTGCTTTACCTTGGTAATAACTTAAGCCCAAAGAGGGTCTTATATATGAGCGCATTAGTCCTGGCCAGGATTCGAACCTGTGCCTTTCAGCTTTGATACAGAAGAGAAAGGTACGTACCAATTCGGCTTAGGGCTGCTGCACTGATATAATTCCATTTGGTATAAGTTATTCCCAAGGGAAGGTGAATTCGATGTCAATGGGGATTCTGTGGATTAATATTTGTGGCCTAACAAACTTGCAGCTGATTTAACAACTATACCCTTGCATTTTTCAGTATTGCACCAGCTGGGACTCCTTTCCTGAAAAAAAAAGGATACTTGTAAAAATAACCCTAGAAAATAGTCTCATTTGTTCCCACTGAAATTACTTGTCCACTCGCAATGTCTAGCCTAACCTAACCTTAGTAATGGCAAAAAAACAGGCTGGTGCAATACTACGGTAGTATTTAACATTTTGGGAATATGCGACCGGCCGAGAAAAACTCTACGGACCATGATCCCCCAATTTTCGGTTACCGGACGAACTTTGAACGCGTCGAAAATAAATTATATCCCGATCTACGACTATTTCCTCTGAAAATGATAGTATCGGAGAGTTACTACAGTGCAGTAACCAAGAAAAGAAGCAGTTATTATAAAAATAGAGAAAACTCTATATAATAAATTGAATGCAGCTGATGCAGCCGCATGTTTGAAAGAGGGTCTACTACGCACATATAAATACAGTAAGATAATTGTAATACTCGCGTTGCCTCTTAACTTCTCTATTTCTCCACACTTTTTGGATACGAATATCACTACAAAGCCTAAGATCCAAATGAAGAAATTCTGACGGATGGTAGGATTCGAACCCGCGTCAGGAATATCAGAACGAGGTCACGTGATCCAGATGGGGTTTTGAATCCTGCGCGGGAGTCGGAATTTCTTCATGTGGTTCTTCATTCGGATCTTAGGCTTTGCAGTGACAAACACATCCAAAAAGTGAGAAAAGTGTGAATGAATTGAGAAGTTAAGAGGTAATTGGGTTATTAATATTATCATAAGTAATTACATCACAAATATTAACCTACAGATTCTCTCATTATTGAATTCACTTTACTTTTGGGATAACTTTATACCAAAAGGGAATTATATATATATGATGAGTGCATCTCCCCTAGGCCGAGTTGATATGTCCTTTTCTCTGTGTCAAAGCCGGAAGGCGTAGGTTCGAATCCTGACCAGGGTAGATGCATTCATATAAAAAATTTTCTTTGGGTATAAGTTATTACCAAGGTAATGTTAATGCGATGTGAATTCAATATTACGAAGTATTTACGACTTAACATTTGAATATAAAAACAAACATGCGTAAGTGACTAATGTAACATGCCTGTTTACCGAAAGATAACAAACTGATATTCAGATTAAATCTATATCTCCCACCCCAACCGCATTATCAGACAAACACGCAGAAGATAACAAAAACAACGCCATGTTTCCCCTCCCAACCACAGACACACCAGGGGAGATTGATAAGAAATAACGAAACGACAATTTAAAGCCATCTGGGGACCGTCGGCGAATAACAACGGCCCTCCTTCCCATACCACCTCATTTTCCCGATCGAGATTGAGACGTCCTTCATTTTGGATGTCACCCACGAGATGATTGAATTCAGCCGAGAAATGACAGTCGAGATAGTGTGCGGATAAATACTGGATTACCAAATCAAATATCGCTGACGACAGCAGGTCCTGAGATTCTTGCTGCCAGCCGGCGGGCCACTGGATTGTGTAGCTTCGTGTTTTCGTAGAGTTTCGTGGTTTTCTTTTCTTATATTCCTCTTGTTTTACGTTGGTTTTAGTTTTCTGAAAAGAAGGCTGTCGTGCCGGCTTTGTCTATCCGTCCGCACTTTTTCTGCCCGCCCTCAGATCTTAAAAACCACTGAGGCTAGAGGGCTGCAAATTGGAATGTTGATCATACATCCTCCAGTCATCAGTCATACCAAATCGCAGCCCTCTAGCCTCAGTGCAGTTTTTTTTATTGTTGTGAGGCGTTGTTAGCCGCAATCGTGCGTCTGGCAACTATATAGGATAGGCCACCACCAGGCCGTGGTTAAAGTTTCATGGGCCGCGGGTCATACAGCATTGTACCGAGTCAACCGAAAGATAGATCCATTTTCGGTGGCCCTGATTATACGCTGTACAGAAAACTCGATTGCGCCGAGGAAACTTGGGCGTATTTTACTTGTTTTTTCTCTCTGTGGCTAAGTGGACATAGTGTTGGTTTGGGAAATCACAATTCAGCAATTCAGATCTCCAGAGATGGGATTTGTCAATAACATAACCTTTTTTTTTTATTAAAGAGCTTTGATATTACGCAGTAAATAAAGCACCAAGACAATTATATGAATTCATGTAGACCAGGAGTTAGGAACAAGTTAGTGAGTTAAGGATTTTTATAATACTCAACTTTCCCTACGCTTGCAGTCACTATCTCTTTGTAAGCCTTTTACAAAAAGACAAGAATATTGAAGTAAGTTAATTCATGGACAGTGTTAGATGCGGGAGTAGGTAATGTAAACCACAACACCTGAAAAATAGCCCAGTAGAGGATAAATTTGCACAATTTTTTTTTTATTTTTGCGTTCAGTGATAAATATAAAATTCATAGAATGAATACTCCGAAGGCTATAAGAATATTGGTAAAAATCTTGTGGCAGTTTTACTGCGCAGGGGCTCATCCGCGAATCACCTGTTGAATTATCAGTGTGGGGCAGAGACCATTGTGTCTGTTGTCTCTCTCGAGCCACCCGTTGTTAGGGAAATGGTTCGCTGTTGCTTCCATTGTCTTCTCAGATTATTGTAAAAAGAGTTTTTATCTGATGTTTTATGAATCGACAAAAACATGATTGAAGGCTGGAACTTCTTGTTCTAATTTTTTAACAAGTTAACGCACATAGAGTCTACCCCCAAGCCGAATCAAAGTCCTTCAAAAGAAGGCATCGTGCTTACCCCATATACAAAATGGAAAAACAAGCACGTTAAACGAAGTTAAAAGAAGAAGACTGCGTCATGAGGTTCCCTTATGTAACTAGTTTGTCCTAGCCTTATAAACACAGCATACTTTGGATCGTTGCAGATTAAGACCTTTAAAATGCTGCATCATAAGTTTGCAGTATGTTTGTACTTCCTGATTTTGAGAAAATTGATTTCCCCTTGATTGAAGATTTTGGCTGCGATCTATAAGAATGCTAGTTTTCGTTTAACAGCATTTAAAGTCATGGACACTGTATCACTATAGTCCTCTTGCCTTTTATTGTCTGTATAATACGCGTATTAAAGTTATTAAAACGGCAAGCACTATGGAAATGTATTTTGGTGTGTTGACCAGAATGTTGCACGGCATAATCAATCTGCATGTATTTGCGAAGGTCATTTAAATATTTGGCTTTCGATGATTGCCAAAACATGTCTGGATACGATCGCCGATTTGTCCGTGGCGAGTCTAACATGAAGTGATTATTTAAACTCTCTAAATCCGCGCTGACGCTGGCTTTTGTTCCCGTAATTATTTGCATAATAATCGCCTCCCTTTCTGTCGGCATTGATAATCCAAATCGAGAGAGAGAGAGAGAGTGTGTGTGTGTGTATCAACCCATTATTTCAATAGTAGGGACCTTTCGTTTTAATTGATTTCATCGCTGTGACATTAACTCGAGCCGAGGGACAATGGCGACAAGAGGAGGAGGTAGCAAGCGGCGTAACGATCATGTGTTATGGAAACTGTAACGTGCGCCAAGTCTTGCGTTCGGTCCCGTTTTGTTTCGGTCGCTCTCTTAACTCTCTCTCCCTTCGTATTGCTCGCCACTACAATTACGAAAGCGGACGAATGGATTTGGGAAAACTCGATGCGATTTATAATGGCAACGATGATGCTTGTTTGTTTTTTGTTTTCATTTCCGTCGTGAAATTGCTTTTGGAATTCATGTAGTACATCTGATTATTATTATTATTATTATTATTATTAGAATCTTGTTGATTTGGAAATGTATCAGGTAACAGCGAACGTTACGAATTATGCTTCTGCCCTCTCTCTCTCTCTCTCTCTCTCTCTCTCTCTCACGACGACGCTTGTTTGAAATAGATGGCACACATGGCTTATGTGTTTGCTTATCTTTGCCGGAATGTGTAATCATCTTCAGATTATCGCTTGTGTTGCAGTCCATCCTCGAGGAATCCTGAACAAGAACAATGAAGAAAAGTAGCTTCGAAAGTGTCCCTAACTAGACCAGACCCGAAGAAAGCGAACCAACACGCCCCTTGAAGAAGGGGAGATTACGAAACCCCGATGAACTCCAGAGTATACATCCTCCCTGGAATGTAAGTCATCTGGGTTTGAGTGGAACATATCTATAGCCGGAATCGGATTGGGAATCCGGGAATGGGAGCGAGGCTGCTTCTATCCCGCTTTGATCTGCTCCGGTGGAGCACCTGATCAAACAAAAGGAGATTCGTCGACGCAGCGAATTTTTTTTTTTGCGCGATATCGCCAGGGGAGAGGTAGACATGTGCTCTCATAGTCCTTTCGTAAGTAGGCAGGGTGGGGTTTTGGGGGAGGGGGGGAGTGTTTGGGCGGAACCAGGGGCGAGGTGGGAGGTGGGTGGTGGTAGGCAGGGGTTTGTGTGGTCTTCTTCTTTAATCCTTATAACCGTTTCATTCTTCCATCTCTCATTATCTCTTTTCCTCTTATTCGTTCTTCTAATTAGAAGGGAAGGGAAAGGGAGACCACGCAAACACATACACACATGCGCTGCCACATGCGCTGGGGTTTGGAGTTGCCAAATCTCTTAGAGTTTTAAGTGTCCTGTTTTTACTAAGTTTATTGTTTCCCTTATTGGGAGTAACGCTTTGTTCACATACAGTGATGCTTGGTTCTCTCTCTCTCTCTCTCTCTCTCTCTCTCTCTCTCTATATGTTCATTTATTGCTTAAATCAGAGGATAAATTAATCGTACACATACACATGTATATTTGTATATTGTATGTGTGTTTCATAAACCCATTTTTCCCAAATGAGTTTTTCTCAGAAAGAAAATTTAACTGCGCGCAAAAAAGAAAATAAAATAAATGAAGGAGAGAGAGAGAGAGAGAGAGAGAGAGAGAGAGAGAGAGAGAGAGAGAGAGAGAGAGGGGCAACTGAACTGTAGTATACATAAGCAAGAAAGCTGGCTGGCGAAAAAGTGTTTACAAGCACTATATGGTACCATTGGAGGGTCAGTTTTCAGTTCATTTGTATGCTCGTTGCTTACTTCCTTAAATCCTGTATTATTATTATTATTATTATTATTATTATTATTATTATTATTATTAAAACAAATGGCAGTTTCAACAGCATTTATTTTATAGTAAACGCTCAGTTCGTCTTATCAGTTGTTTTTCTTGCGCTGGAATGGTTCCAAGCAATTGACCTATATTCATATCCGGTGGTTTAGTGATGTGTAGGAGGTAGTTCTCGTTGAATGTCGACTAGTTTCGCCCTTCTCGTTAGGGCTTCATTCAGGGCAGGATCGCAGGATGCAATGGCCGTAATGCCTGGATTTTTCATCTTTTATCCATTCCAGCGCAAGTAAAGCAATTGATAAGACGAATTGAGCGTTTACTGTATAAAATAAATGCTGTTGAAACTGCCTTTTTGTTTAACAAAACCTGTATTAAAGAAGGTCTTTTTCCTAATTTTATTATTATTATTATTATTATTATTATTATTATTATTATTATTATTATTATTATTATTATTCAGAAGGTGAACCCTGTTTATGGAACAAACTCACAGGGGCCATTGACTTGAAATTCCAGCTTCCAGAGAGTATGGTGGTCGTTTGAAAGAAGTTACAGATGGTAATGGGAAAACCAGTAATAAGAGGTCACTTATTAAAATATTAATAATAAATTGAATTAATAAACAAACGGATAAAAATGTGAGTGAATGAGTAGAATACAAGAAGAATTGTATAGATAATTTACATACATATTTATCTATGTAATTATTAATTTGTTAATTTATTTATTCTTTTTTAATAAGTAATCTCTTCTCTCTGTATTTCCCTTTAACTTCTGTTACCTTCTTCCAAATGAACAACATATTCATTGGAAGCTTGAATTTCAAATCAGTGGCCCCGGTGGGTTTGTTCCATATGAATAGGGTTCATCTTCTGAATAATAATAATAATAATAATAATAATAATAATAATAATAATAATAATAATAATAATAATAATAATAATAATAGGGTAGAAATGCATTACGTTTTCGCTTGAACTTTTGTAGTTCAGTAGCACATCCTAAGGGAGACTGTTCCACAGGCCAGCGGTGAGGGGAATAAAGGACCACTGTAGGCATAAGACAGACAAGGAATTCCATCGAGGAAATGTCAAATTTATGTTGTCAAAAATATTACGAAGACTAAAATCTCGGCGTTTTCTCAGCCAGGCGTCACGCTAGAATTTTGCCGCTCAGCGTTTTCGTGACGGCGCGAACGTTGTCTTGCAGACGGTTGAAAGTGCTGCGTTTGTTCTTCGTGATTGGTTGAATTTGCTGTCGTTGTGTCTGTGTGTCATATTGGTATTCGGTGTGTGTGCATATATATATGTATGTATGTATGTATGCATGTATGTATGTTTTATATATGTGTGTATATTTATATACAAATATATTTGTGTGTGTTTGCGTATGCATGCATGTTGATGAAGTAGCTCCATGAAAATATGCAAATCAAGTAAAGAATAGCTTTAATTTTCGGGAACATCTGTTTCTCTGTTTGTCAGGTTTATATATATATATATATATATATATATATATATATATATATATATATATATATATATATATATGTATATATATTTATTTATTTATTTATATTTATATTTACATACATACACAAACATGCATACATACAAATCAGTAATGTCGGACAATCTTCCAGGAGACAGTCCACTGGGCCGAGATTAGGTGACCACTCATCTAGGATTATCTCTCACAATCTCCTGTAATGTTTGTCGTAGAAATATGTTATCTCTGGCGTCGGATTTTCGGGATCCTCGGGAGATATTTTGTTTGTTCGCTTGTGGAAGGCGGAGTCCATTATCATTTTAACCTCCCAGCCTATTTCTCTCTTTGAAGTCAGCGTGTTTTAAGTTTGAGCTTAACTTTGTAATGCGCTCCGGGTAGATTTAGATTTTGTGGCTATAGAACTGTATGATGAAATTGCATCCCGTAGGGGGGGTTAGTGCCGTCAGTGCACCTCATGTGGTGCACTGTAGGCATTACTTATAAGGATCTTTGCAGCGTGCCTTCGGCCCCTAGCTGCATGCAACCCCTTCGTTCCTTTTACTGTACTTCCTTTCATATTCTCTTTCTTCCATCTTACTCTCCACCCTCTCCTAACAATTGATTCATAATGTAACTGCGAGGTTTTCCTCCTGTTGCACCTTTCAGACCTTTTACTGTCAGTTTCCGTTTCAGCGCTGAATGACCTCATAGGTCCCAGTGCTTGGCCTCTGGCCTAAATTCTATATTCATTTTAATTCATAGAAAATATTGCGAGGTTTGCAGCTCGCTCCTTCTAAATCACGTGGTCGGGGTATGGTAAAGATGGTATCGGTTTAAGTTCTTGGTCTAGATATTTTGGAGGGCAAATCCAGAGCGATTTTAAAAGTGCGTTGCTGGCTGTGTCTATTTCAACTGAGATATCGTGGCAGCTGAAAACTGAATGTTGTATAATGCAAAAAAAAAAAAAAAAGGATTTCTATTGACAGTAAAATTATATTCTGTTATCTCTTATTATTAATAAGACTTCTACAGAGGGTGTGTTGCTGTCCGTTTTCAAGTCTCTTAAATTTGACACTTCGTACCAAGTTATTAATTTCGATAAAAATTCATTAAAATCGCCTCCAGTACGACCCCAGAAAGCTTAAACATCATCTACGTATCTACGTATGTGGATTTTCTGAAATTTATAATCATTGTTTCAAAGTATAGGCCTACCATATTATAAATTAGCGAGGAAAGGGCGTAGAGGCTGGCCAGTACTACAGCCAAATTTCTGTTTACAGAAAGTTTCTCCGAATGAAAACACATTGACAGACACAGGCAGTTCTGCTCATGTCATTATCTTTTCAGAGGCTAGTCAGAGAGGATCTGAAGATGGCACTGTAATGTATAGTTTTCCTGACAAAAGTTGTGAGACCTCTTATAGGTTGGTGAAAAGGGAATCGCTAAGTAGATGTGATAGTCTGACCAAGGTTTATATATATATTTATATATATACAGTATATGTGTGTGTATATATATATATATATATATATATATATATATATATATATATATATATATATATATATATATATATATATATATATATATATATATGTGTGTGTGTGTGTGTGTGTGTGTGTGTGTGTGTGTAATTCTAATAGCCACAATGCCCTCTTAACTTCTCGAATTCTTCACGCTTTTTTGGATATGCTTGTAACTACGAAGCCTTAAGATCCAAACGCAAGAAATTGAAGAGGTTGTGATGGCCGGTCGCGGGAAACGAACCCGCGTTACCATGATCACAAGGAGGTCCCGTTGTGGCTATTAGAATTACATATGTGTCTGGTAAAAGTGACCAGTAGATTCTACATATATAATATTTGACCTTAACGTTGTGCGGGGGGATATACAAACTTATTTGAATATTTTGCAAAAGACTTCTCGATGCCGTATGCGGGAGGGAGAAATTAATGCTTCCCCGCAAATATGAGGAAATCGAAGGTCTTCCCTGTCACCTCCTCTTTCATGTTTACAGTGGACGTATGTTGTTGTTGTTGTTGTTTATGAATTAAGATGGCTTCATGCCAGCACGGCTCTTGCTCACAGAGCAGTCTGTAAGTCATTTGTAGTTTTCTGCAAAAGAAAACTATTGAGATGTAAATGGGTATGTTGGTTATCCAGCCTCTAATTATCAAACTTACCAAACTGTAGCCCACTAGCCTCAGTAGTTTTTATTGTATTTAAGGTTAAGGTTTGCCATAGTCGTGCCTCTGGCGCCGTTTAGGTGCCAACAACAAAAGCCACCAACGGGCTGTGGCTAAAAGTTTCATAGGCCGCGGTTGAGAGTTCATAGGCCGTGGCTGAGAGTTTCATACAGTATTATTCGCTGTACAGAAAACTCGATTGCGGGGTTCTTCGGCGCATTTTTTACTTGTTTGATATGAAGGTGAATTGTTGGAACACGGGACGCCGCCATACCAGTGTTAATAACAAGTTCATGTAGTTATTTCTGTGCAGTTCCTCTCTCTCTCTCTCTCTCTCTCTCTCTCTCGTGTCTGGAATAATATGCGTTCGGATATCCAATAGTTAATAAGAGTAATGCTGTCATATTTTTCACGTTTTCCCTCTTATTATACAATTTTTTATTCATATATCTTGTCCGCCCCAAGCAAAAAAAAAAAAAAAAAACTATTAAAAAAAACGTTGAATTCAAACGCCGTCTTTTCAGTTTCTTCCAGGCAGTTTTGAGGAACTTCTTGAAGTTAGAAGTTCATTTTTTTTTCACTCGAGCAAACAAGGAGTTGCGGCCAAAGATTTATTCATTATGAAATGCACAGCTAGTGTACATACACTGCTCTTCTCTCCCACTCTTTTATTCCCTTTCATCATCTTCGCCTTCATTTATTTATTACTTTTTGTGGGCGTTCCTCTCTTCTTCTCCCTTTTCTTTTTCCCTGCGTTATTTATTTTTCATAGACTTTTTGTGCAAGTTGCGCAAGTAGTCCTTGCTAAACTATCTGGGTTTCGGTATTTTTTTTTTTTTTCATTTTTGTTGATAAATTTTTTCAAGGTTCGTAACGAGAAATATGCGCTGGTTTTTTTTTACTATATTTTTATCATTTTTAATTCGCTGTTCTTGAGTTGATTTGCAAGTTTAGTAAATTTCCAGTGTGTGTGTGTGTGCAATAAGTCTTTACGTAAATTTTATATATATATATATATATATATATATATATATACATATATAATATATAATATAAATTTATATGTATATATTATATATATGTATATATATATATATATATGTATATATATATATATATATATATATATATATATATATATATATATATATATATATATATATATATATATATATATATATATATATAATTTGAGGATGTTTACTTTTACATACAAACACTGTCTCTGAGTTACTTCGTTTTCAGGTGAATAAATTGAAAAATTAAATATAATCAGGGCATTATGCCCAGTAAATCAGTAAATGGGCTGTATCCTCGACAAAGTTGTTTAATTGAAAACGGATTATAAATCGCTAAACAGTAATGTACGATTCATCCGTCGATGCATAAAACAGAAAAATAAACAGCCTTGGGAAAATAAGACCAATGAAAGCTCTTAGCGATCTCTGCGCCGTAAAAGATGCTTCGTCCATACATCCATAATGAAAAAATGAGAACGTTTATTTTTTGTGAGTAAGAATCTGTAATGGAAGACGGAAAATGTTGGTCCTTGTAGCTCATCCGGGCAGTTCATTTCCTTTGATCGCGACGGAATCCTCGCAGTATAAAGGAAGCTGACGTCTCCTGAAAAAATAGAGGTGTGTTGGTTTTCTTTTCTTTTCTCTCGTATTAATATATTTGTCGCCTTCTCCCACAACTCCTGATGGCTGGTGTCCCCTTGGAGCCCCTCACAATTGATCCCCTTTTCCTGCTGATTGAGAGCAACCAGATTTGCTTAACAGCAGCACCAATGTGGAGTAAATGTGCCTCCTCGCTGTCGAACTTCTCAGTTCCAGAGGTCTTTTATTCCTCACACCGTTGGGCTGTGGAACAGCCTCCCAGACGATGTCGTGGAATTGGAACTTCGGAAGTTCCAGGGAAGATGCATTGCGTCCTAATAACATTCTCCTTGTATTTTAATCACATCATTTACTCAGATTTTTATTTATTTATTTATTTATCTGTTTGTTTTTCTGGTAACTGATCTCATTCTGTGTTTCCCATTACCTTGTGTTACTTCTTTTGAATGAACACCATATGCTTTGGAAGCTTGAACTTCAAGCCAGTGGCCCCTGTGGGCTTGTTCCATGTAAGCAGGGTTCATCTTCTGAATAATAATAATAATAATAATAATAATAATAATAATAATAATAATAATAATAATAATAAAAGGAGACGGGATGCAACCCGGAACCCCGCAGTATAAAAACCACCCAGTCGAATAGGATGACTGTGAGAAAAAAAAAATAATAATAACAGTAAAGGTTTCCAGCCGAAGATTTCGAGGAAGGACCAATAGAAAGCATTGTTTGCGATTCCTGTATGTCATCCCGCTTGCTTTATGGTGATGGAGGATGGCACACCTGTGCCTGCATACACCGGCTCAAGCAAGCGGCTCGATAGTATCCGTTGCCGTCGTTTGAGAACGATCCTTTGGACACACTGGTATCATGTGGGATAGAAGTTCAAGTCTTCAGTAGGCAAGTTCTTAATGTATTTATACACTATGTTAATTAGGTATAAAGTTGGATAAGACATCTTAAAACAATTGGTAGCAGTTTGGAAAAATACGAAGGCAGAAGAGAAACTTAGAATACCTATTTTTTTTTTTTTTTTGCAAATCCAGCAATGAGTTTAAAGATATATACATATATATATATATATATATATATATATATATATATATATATATATATATATATATATATATATATATATATATATATATAGTGTCATCAGTTAGGAAGTAAGTGCCCAGGACAGACCGAAACCTGTGGCGGCGAATGGCCAGAGAGACCTGTTGGTTAGCATACTTTTACCACACACGGTAACCAGTAATACTCGATGGAAATGGGGGCACAGTATTAGATCCACCATTTTGGCTTCAAAAAGTTCCACCCTTCAAGTTCTCATCAAGCGCTAGCCACACGGTCTCTTCTACCTTACCTTTGACCCACTACAGTTGGCTCACTACAAGATACATAATTTTCATTGTTGAGGCAAGTATCATGACGTATATATATGTATATATATATACAGTATATATATATATATATATATATATATATATATTATACATATACATATATGTTTATATATATATATATATATATATATATATATATATATATATATATATATATATATATATATATATACACATTCTCCTTTTGCTGTTGTGTCTTTGTTTTTCAAATGTGAGCATTCCGTTCTGCCGAACTTCTTTTGCAAAATGGCGTCTGGGACTCAATGTCTTTCTTTGCCTTGCCAATATATTTTGCAGTCGACTCGAATAATAATAGCAACGATCGCGTTAAAACGCCGCAACGGAATATTACAAAGCGTCGCTAGGCCTCTTGTGTGCTAATTTGTGAGCAAACGGGGCAGAACGCCTTGTATAATGACATAAATTATTACGTCGAAACAACTGGCAGAATCTCGCATAATGATGTTCCGTCTCTCGTTCGCTAATTTGTTTGCAAAACGACTTCTTGAAGGCGATGTAGCGATTAACGCCATCCGCTCAGCCTGATAATCACAGCTTTCGAGCGTGAGGCGATTGCGTCTTCTTTGGCGACTTACTCATTGCGTCGCCTGGAGATGCTTTAAACCGATCAATAAACGAAGACGCGCTTCTCTGGGATAAGAATTAAATATAAGTACTTCGGCTTTATTTTTATCAGTGCGTTCCTAAAGGTTGAAAAGGTCATTCTGAACAAGAGGTTAATAAAAACAAAAAGTAAACAATGCGCCGAAGTTTCTTCGGCTCAGTCGAGTTTCCTGTACAGCCGCTACAGCGTATAATCAAGGCCACCGAAAATAAACTTATCTTTCGTTGGTCTCGGTATAATGCTGTATGAGCCGTGGCCCATGAAACTTTAACCACGGGCCGGTGGTGGCCTATCCTATATCGTTGCAAGAAGCACGATTATGGCTATCTTTAACCGTAAATAAAATCAAAACTACCGAGGCTAGAGGGCTTCAATTTGGTATATTTGATGACTGGAGAGTGGGTGATCAGCACACCAATTTGCAGCCCTCTAGCCTCAGTAGTCTTTAAGACCTTAGGTCGGACAGAATAAGTGCGGACAGAATAAAGTGCGGACGGACGAACAAAGCCGGCGCAATAGTTTTCTTTTAAAGAACACTAAAAAGCGAATTCTTACCGGTAGGAATCTTTAACTTTCAGTTAGTGTTACGTTCATGAGGATTAAGTAAGAACAGTAGTATGAAAACTTTTGATTGGGAACTCGAGTATCAACCAGTTTGGTCGAACGGTGGAATGTGGAATACTCTTATCTTCTTCTGCTTCCAGAGTTTTATATATAACTCGCCTAATTTAAAGCGGAAGCTATGTTGTCATTCCATAAATTTTAAGGCTTACTCATTCCACATTTATGTATGTGTGTATTTTATATATATATATATATATATATATATATATATATATATATATATATATATATATACATGGAAAAGGGTTCAAGGTTTCACAGTAATATTTACTAAGTAAATTCCAAAGTGTATTTCTTTTTCAAATTAGTCAGAAGATTTTTAGACGAAGCAAATATAGAAATACAATTTCACATAACCTCTCTCTCTCTCTCTCTCTCTCTCTCTCTCTCTCTCTCTCTCTCTCTCTCTCTCTACATATATATATATATATATTATATATATATATATATATATATATATATATATATATATATATATATATATATATATATATTATATATATATATATATAAATATATATATATATAATATATATGTATATATATATGCATATATTATATATATAAATATGTATGTATATATACGTATATATCTTAATATTTAGGGTAATCATTACATACTTAGCCCATTCCACCTCACTCACATAAGAATAAAATCCAGTTTTCATCAGCATTCACAGCAAACGAAAACATAGAGGGTAGCAAAAAGTAGGGCATCTTTACGTCAGGGGGGCCCCCATTTAACCGACGTGGACCAGTTCCCTTTCACCTTTAATTAAAAATGGACGGAGCCCCCCCAGAGGGGTATATAAATGATGAATGTAGCGGGCCCCCGTCTGTCAACGCCTTTCCCAGCTTAAAAATTCATCAGTAACTCGCATTAACACGTATTGAAATGTTTCTGGCGTAGTTTTAGCGCTGGCCTCGACCGCTCGTCAGTTCGTTCGTTCTCCACTTCGACGTAGTTATTTTTCCATTGTTTTTTTTTTCCGATGTATCGTGCGTTTTTCCCTGTAGGGAAAGGGGGCGGGGGAGGAGGGTTTAGTGCCCACAGTGCACCTGATGCAGTGCACTGTAGGCATTGCTTAAGCTTCTTTGCAGCGTGCCTTCGGCCCCTAGCTGCAACCCCTTTCGTTCCTTTTACTGTACCTCCTTTCATATTCTCTTTCTTCCATCTTACTTTCCACCCTCTCCTAACCGCTGATTCATACAGTAGTGCAACTGCGAGGTTTTCCTCCTGTTACACCTTGCAAACCTTTTACTGTCAGTTTCCGTTTCAGCGCTGAATGGCCTCATAGGCCCCAGTGCTTGGCCTTTGGCCTTAATTCTACATTCCATTGAATCAATTCAATTCAATTATTACCCTAAATAATTATGTATGCGCTTGCTTTTGTCAACCAAGTAATTCGTAATTCGCCCTAATGCCGGGTGTGGACAGATAACTTGAAAGCCTCTTTCCCCAGTCTTTTACTTCTCAAGCCAAGACCTCTGTTTGTTTGGGAACTTTGCTGCCGCGAAAAGTTTCTGTTCTTTATTTGCAAAGGCTGAGCTAATCTGGAACGGTTCATTCCTTTATAGGTTTATTGTTCCCTCCCCGCTGTGAATAGATATACCCATGCCTATAGGTATCATTCTGATAGGATTATTTTAATGATTTCAGAGGAAAAGTGTTTTTTTTTCGGTCCTGAGTAATGTTTGGTTGTCTTCAACTTTTAAAGAACATTATAGGATATGTTTTATCATTCATAAGAATGTTAATTAAATGTTAATTAAGTTCTTTTGATACTGCGTTTCCTCTGAATGGTGAAAATTCTAGTTAAAAGAAAATAAACATTTGCGTTGATAGTAAGCAATTTGATTTATTTTCTTTTTTTACATTGTTACTGGCTGTATTTTATCAGAGTGATATTTTCAGATCCCGTATAAAAAAAAACAAAAATCAGATAACAAACTTCTCACATTTCATCTAAGGATTCCTCCCAGGAGACGGGAAACTTTCTCATTCACTCCATTCTCAAATCTTTGCTTGTTTTCCCCCGCGAGGACCGAAGTGATGTTTCTCGAATCTTTTTTTTTCTAATGGTCCCTGAGAAGCATTACGGCGAGAACTGTAACGAAGAATTCATTATACTTCCTCTTTGATTATATTTCTCTGCTCTGCGATTTCGCGTTAGCGACAACCTCGTATCGAGTTTGGGAGTTCTTCTGGGTTTATTACTGTAGCCCCTTTTGTTTGAAGTCCGAGAGAGAGTGAAAAACTGACACACTTAGTCCAGTAAGTAATACTCGTCGTTTTTTAAATTTTATACTCGTTTATTTCTTAATCCTGTATAGTAATACACTGTCTTTTAAATCCATATTTGTTTATTTCTTAATCCTGTATAGTAATGCACAGTTTTTTAAATACGTATTTGTTTATTTCTTAATCCTGTATAGTAATGCACTTTGTCTTTGAAATACATATTTTTTTATTTCTCAATCCTCTACAAGTAATGCACAGTTTTTTAAATACGTATTTATTTCTTAATCCTGTATAGTAATGCACTGTCTTTTAAATACATATTTGTTTATTTCTTAGTGCTCTGTAAGTAATGCACTTTGCCTTTTAAATACATATTTTTTTATTTCTTAATCCTGTATAGTAATGCACTGTCTTTTAAATACATATTTGTTTGTTTCTTAATCCTCTATAAGTAAGGCACTTTGTCTTTTAATTACATATTTGTTTATTTCTGAATCCTGTAAAGTAATGCACTATGTATTTTAAATACATATTTGTTTATTTCTTAATGCTGTATAAGTAATGCACTTTGTCTTTTAATTACATGTTTGTTTCTTTTAATTACCTATCTGTTTGTTTCTTAATACTGTGTAAGCAATGCACTTCGCCTTTTAATTACATATTTGTTTATTTCGCAATCCTGTATAATTAATGCACTTGTCGTATAATTACATATTTGTTTATTTCTTAATCCACTAAGTAATGCACTTTGGTTTTCAATTACATAGTTGTTTATTGGGGCTAATGGACACAAATTTGTATGTAGCTATTGACGGCCAATAATGTTTTCCCCTTTATACTCTTGAGATAAAAAGAAGGAAAAGTTTGAGAGAGAGTGAAAAATGTACATTCTTAATCCTCTGTAAGTAATGCACTTTGTTTTTTGATTAGATACGTGTTTGTTAGAGCTAATGGAAGGTTGAATTTCTTGTATGGACTGACGATGATTACTGCTTCCCCCCCCCCTTATACTCGTAATTAACAAGAACAAAAAGTTTTAGTTTTATTCCTAATAAATTATGCACCATTGTCAAAACTATGTTTTTTTATGAACAATCTCCTTATGAGAATTAATGGAACCCTAAGCTCATAATGTATTTTAATTAACTCGCTGCTATTTGCTGTAGAGAGAGGGGATGCTAATTTTCCCAGGGACGGCACATAAAAGTGGCTGCCTGCAGTCCAGAAGTAATGGGTTTTAATTTTTTAGTAGAAGTCTTTTTGCTGTGACTACGTATCTGATTAATTTTACGTTTGTGCTTCGTTCCTTGCCGTAAAATTGTTGAAAGATTGCAATTGTTTTTTCGAGTGAGGCGCGGGGAAACCTTATCTCTTGCCAGAATGGGTTTAAAGCAACGGTAGGACAAGTAGCAGTGTAATATATATACAAGCTATTTGTAATAATAATGTTACCTTCCAAAATATGCTCCGTAGAAGTGGTAGGTCAGTTCGTAGTTAATTCGCGTGCAGATGTTTTGTGTAAAATTAGTATCTTCACGAAATTCCATTTCATAGAAGGCTTAGGACAATAAGTTAATTCACATACAGACTATATATATCTCTTTGAAAATAGGGTTCACAGGAGGCCTGGGGCAACTAGTGGTTTAATCCATGTGTATTTGATTTGTAGTTACAGGGTCTGCCTCCAAAATAGGGTTCATGGAAGAACTAAGGTAATATAGGTATTTAATGCACATACATGTGTGTTTTTTTTTTGTGCAGACACTATAACCTCCCAATAAGGTAGGGTCCTTGGAAGCACGAGGACAATTAGTAGTTTAATTCACATAAGTGAAGTAAACAAATATATAATTTGTAGTTTAATTCACCTAAGTGTTATTTGTACAACAGCATCTCTCTCAAATATAGGGTTCATGGGATGGCTTGGAAAATCATTTGTTATTTAACATAAAAGTTGTGTATACAAATAGAATATCTTTCTAAAGCAGAGTTTGTGGAGGGGCTAGACTATTTTGTATTTTCATTCATATGCAAGGGTTTTTTGTAGGCACGTTATGTGTCGATCAACGGAAACAGAACTCATAAAAGGACTTGGGATATTAGTAGTTTAATTAAAATACAGGTGTGCATTTTATACAGGTAGTATCTCCTTCAAAATAGGGCGATTACTGGTTCAATTTATGTATGTGGCCAGTGAACACACAGTAGGCCTAACTCCTTCCAATATAATATTCACATATACAACTAGGCTGCTTTTATATTAATCATGAACTTGTACTTTGTGTACCAACAGTTTGCTTCCATAATTGTGTTTGTAGAAGGAGAAATACAGTTTGTAGTTTGATTCACATACAGGTTGTTTGTACAAACAGCGTCTCCTCTGACACAGGATTTTTAGAAGTGCTTGGGCAATTGATAGTATAATTTACGTTCGAGTGTATTGTGTACAAACACTATCTCCTTGAAAATCGATAGGACAGTTACTGGTTACTTCACTTTCAAGACAGTGTTGTGCATGCAAACATCTTCCGAAATTGGGTTCATAGAATGGCCAGGACAATTAGGGGTCGAACTCACTTATAAGTGTTTTGTGTACTGACAGGATCCCCCTTCCAAAACAGGATTCATATGACAAATAGTAGTTCAACTCGCGTACAAGGGGTTTGTGTACTAGTAGTGACTTCCTCAAAAAATATTCATAGATTTGGTAGGACCATTAATAGTCATGTCACTTACGAGTGTTTGTATAAAGAGTATATCTCCTTCCAAAATAGGACAGTTATTTGTTTAAGTCACGTCCAAATGATTTGTGTACATTCAGTACTGCTCTCTCTCTCTCTCTCTCTCTCTCTCTCTCTCTCTCTCTCTCTCTCTCTCTCTCTCTCTCTCTCTCTCTCTTGCTGGTCTTGTGTTGACATTTCTTGATTGTCTTGTGTACAGTAAAACTCTTAAATATTATGGACATTCAGTCATAACAGTTTGATGGGTCATAACACATATTTCTAACATATATTATGGCTTTTATTGTCAGCCAATGCAACTTAGTCACTATACGAGTAAAATTGACCAGAGTAGCAACAGTATACTCATGCCTCACGATTTAGTATATTTTTCAGCCCTTTAAGTTATATCTTAGATACATTTTGATGGAATTACAGTTAATCAAAAGTTTCTTCAGAGAACCCTCAAAATTTTTTTTTCAATAAATCTGTATTGAGAATTTAATATCTCAAGGTCATTGAGTATATAGAGATCAGGTATAAGTACAGTGTTAAACCTTTTTCACCCATGAAACAGCAACCAGTTTAAATTGAGAATTGTAGGAATCTCTCTGAATACGCCACTTGATTAAAAATGCGGTACATAAATCATTAAAATATCCTTCATGAATAAGTGAATTTCCCACGTAAGCCATAAAACTTCTGTGTATTAACCATCAAACTCACCGCATATGAGCGCGTTCAGTTCATGAATAATTAATATATATTCCACACTAGCAAAAGTCAGCATATGAGCCTCGCATATTTTTGTACGTAAACCCTTCAAATTAACCGAAAATTCCTTACATTGACGAAGAAGAATTATTAGATCATGCTAAATCGCTAAGTAAACATTGAAAATTCTAACGACAAAAAATGAAAATCTCGTACACAAACTGAGTTTTTTTTTTTTACGTAAGGTTTCAGTGGGGAAAAATATACTCATTTTATTCAAGGGGGGTCGGGGAGGAGGGTTGGTTGATGGCAATTTGCATTTTTGGGGTATCGGCACTATACGGTCATCCAAATATTTTTGTCCGTGCGAATAGTTATTACCAAAGCGAAAATAATTTCGAATGCCGGCTACGATTTTGTGATTCTGTGATTCCACCTTTTTAGGTTTATAGTCACGTATTAACCTACATATATTCTGTCGGGTTTTTCCTGTCACTGGAGACCATTGCTATTTAACCCAGACTACTAAATTTTGTTGTAAATTTTAAAAAACGCTTTACTTTACTTGTAACCTGTGTATCATTCGTGTTGATTCTCTCTCTCTCTCTCTCTCTCTCTCTCTCTCTCTCTCTCTCAGGGGGGAATGGTTAGTGTCGTAAGTTGTGGACATTACTTAGGTTCTTTTGTAGCGTCCTTCGGCCGCTAGTTGCGACCCCTTTCGATCCTTTTACTGTACCTCCTTTCATATTCTCTTTCTTCCATCCTGCTTTCCACCCTCTCCTAACAATTGATTCATAGTGCAACTGCTTTGAGGTTTTCCTCCTGTTACGCCTTTCAAACCATTTACTGTCAATTTCCGTTTCAGCGCTGAATGACCTCATAGGTCCCAGTGCTTGGCCTTTGGCCTAAATTCTATATTCAGTTCAGTTCAATCTCTCTCTCTCTCTCTCTCTCTCTCTCTCTCTCTCTCTCTCTCTCTCTCTCTCTCTCTCTCTCTCTCTCTCTCTCTCTCACTGAGACAAAGATGTTTATGTCTAGTAGCATAGACATCCCTCTTTGTATGTATACTAGATATTTCAAAATGCAAACTTGACTCGACTTCTGCAAGCAAAATATCTTTGAAAGGACCTCCAACCTTAATGTTACTTCCACTTTTTCCGATGAGATTAGCGTCACTGTATTAGTTACTTATGTGAGTTTATGAAATATAAAAGGGTGGATTAAGAGATCTTATTTGTTTGGGCCTTGCTGCGTTTTCTTATCAAAAGAAATTAAATTAAAGAAAATGATAGGAGGAAGACAAAGTTTAGCCGTAGTAGTAGTTTGTATTTAAAAATTAAGGTATACCCTTAAAACGTGGCTTTTGCTTGCAGGTAATACGTTTTCTATTTTTCTGTTTTCCTTATGGTAAGTTTCGAAGGTAGACTAGCATATTTCTCTCTCTCTCTCTCATGACATCAATCTAACATCGTCTGCGACTGTATCCTCTTTCTTGTATACCTGTACGCTTTAAAAAGGATGAAATTGCCTCAGATGAGTAGGTTACCCATTTCCCTTGTTCGTTTTACCCCTCTTCGTTTGCTACATATGAATAAGTATACTACATACAGTGCGTTTCTTGATCTGATTTTGTGTACTGGAAGTTTGAATGTTCCATCTTTATTCTTATAGTGATAACGAATTGTTATTGTCATCTCACTTTATATAAAAACAAATACTTATGAATAGGTATATTTACTGTGTGTCTCTTGAACTGATTTTGTTTACTGGAAGTTTGAATGTTCCATCTTTATCCTTATAATGATAATGAATTATTATTGTCATCCCATTGTGCATAAAATAAACAAATGAATAAAAATAAATAGATAAATAAGTAAATACACGGAGTGAGTCAGTTCAAATCAAGTAGAAATATTTTGCAATGGTACTAGAACCACTGGAGAAAGAAACATACATAATGTATAAGACAGTTGGCAGTGGCAGAACTCGATAAAGTTATGGCTACTTCGGAAGTATGTGGCAGTACAACTAGATAGGCAGAGAAAAAAACTGTCATTGCCTCAGAACAACTCCGCAGTGTAATTAGAATGACCGGAAAGAAATCAGTACTTCAGATCGATCAGGTTGCTTTAGTAGAAGGAAGACAAAATTGTTTAATTTATAACTATCTTGCAGTGTTACTGTAAAAACCAGACACTTCAAGACTATACCAAGCAGTGGTACCAGAAAGGAATAATCTTTGGTACTACCTTACATTGTTACCAGAATCAACTGGAAGATGAATACTCTTGGACTACTCGAAAATATCATTAAAGGGGAAAATTGAATGATCCAGAACCACTTGCCAGTGTTACCAGAAAGAAACAGCTCTCCAGAAAAAGAACTATAAAATAAATACGTGAGGACTGTGTGACAGAGTTAAATAAGACTAAAGCCAGGAATGCTTCAGAGCTGCAGGATCTGTCACTGTTACCAGAAAAGAAAGAAAATAATGAACCTTCAGAGCCGCCTGGCAGGTTAGGCAGAAAGGAAGATCAGTATATTGACTGTATATGCCATAGCAACTTTGCAGTTTTACCAGAGGTGAAGAACGAACAATTTTAATACTTCAGAAAGAAAGGACAGAAAATTGGCATGCTGCAGAATAACTTGACAGTTTTGACAGAATTACTTGCCTGTTTTCTCAGAAAGAATGAACCTAAAATTCGAGTTTATCAGGTTGACAAGGTTTGCCAGAAATGAGAAAAAATTAGATTCCTTAGAACCACCTGGTAGTTTTGTCAGAAAGGAAAAACAATCGGTTTTAATGCTTAAGAACTGTATGGTTGGATCGCAAGAGGGAAAGAATTGCCTGATAATATGACCAAAAAGACTGGCCCAGGACTGCAGTGCTTCGGAACTACTTGGCAGTGCTTAAAAAGAGGCGCCTGGTTTTTGCGTGTGTGTGTGTGAGGTGAGAGAGAGAGAGAGAGAGAGAGAGAGAGAGAGAGAGAGAGAGAGAGAGAGAGAGGAATATGGGGTTGCTCTTTTTGGGGAAATTAAGAGCACTACGAATGTTTTTGGGACGGTAACAAAGCCCACCTGCTCGCGGCCGATTACATTTCCCTCTCTTAGTTTCTCTAGACCTCACCCTGCCCCCTTGCCCCCCCCACATCCCCCTCACCCTCCATACCCCTACCCCACCCTAAAAATGTTAAGGGAAGTAGGGAGGGTTCTTTTTTTTATGCACTCGTATGTTGAGCCTGCAGGAAGGTGGTGCCTTTTTGGGCTGATGTCTGAGTCAGTAATTAGAGACATTTTTATATTTTCACCTTCGTCTTTTTTACTCTAATTTTTATTCATTATTAGTATTTATGTTCATATCGGTGTTGCGTTTTTTAGTCAGCGATTTATCTCACGTCTTTATTTTAACTTATTTTTTTCATTTTTTCTCACTAATATTTATTTGTATGTTTAGTTCTTATTTTCTTGCTCATAGTGAAAATATATTTCATTTTTGTAATCTTCGTATTCACTTGTACATATCACTGGTACGCCTTGACGTTATAGACCTACAGTCTCCTGCAATTTAGGCATCTCTACGCTACAGACATACGCTACAGACAACCCAGCAGCCAGCCCTCATACATTCGTGTTGACATTCACGTCACACCAATTGAAAAAAAATCCTCATTCCTACCATTTTTATACTTATTTTTTTTTTTTTCACATTGTCACGCAATATGAAAAACAATAATTTTTGTATTTGTTTCACGTTTTTCTAAATAGATTTGGTATGTGTTCTGCAATATTTTTTTTTTATTTTGTATTTTATTTATTTATTTTTTTTTTTAGTATAGGTTTTGATATTCATTCTGCTTCACAGGAACGAGGTTCCGCGATGCGTGAAGGCTTCTTCCTGTGCGGACCAGAATTATACTACAGCGTTTCGCGTTCGGGGCAAAAGTTGCCCGGCTGTTGGTGGGCGAAAATTGGAAGTAGCCCGGCATGAAATTCGGGCTAAGCGGCAGAAGAATGACGAGAGATTTTAACTTTATGCAAGAAAGTGTTTTCATATATTTTATATTATTGATATGTATATGTATATATATATAGATAATATATATATATTATGTGTGTGTATATGTATGTGTATATATATACACATATATCCTTAATGCTACACATGCATTATACATAAACACGTAGTTTTGCGTGTCTTCTTACAATTACACACACACACACACACACACACACACATATATATATATATATATATATATATATATATATATATATATATATATATATATATATACTATATATATATATAAAGATACATATATGGCACACAGTAAATGAAATTCATAATGCATATACTGTAATGATATTAAAGAAGTGCAAAAAATTGTTTTATTTTCCGTTAGTCATGACAACCCCGTAGGGCGGTAGTGCCGTCAGTGCACCTCGTGCGGTGCACTGTAGACATTACTTAGGTTTTTTTGCAGCATGCCTTCGGCCCCTGGCTGCAGCCCCTTTCGTTCCCTTTACTGTATCTCCTTTCATATTCTCTTTCTTCCGTCTTACTTTCCACCCTCTCCTAACAATTGATTCAGAGTGCAACTGCGAGGTTTTCCTCCTGTTACACCTTTCAGACTTTTACTCTCAGTTTCAGTTTCATTGCTGAATGACCTCATAGGTCCCAGCGCTTGGCCTTTGGCCTAAATTCTGTATTCAATTTAATGCATTTCTGTTAGCCACGACAAGTTGCTCTTGTTTGTTTATAAATGGTGGTGAAACCACTAAATCTTTGTTGATTGGTTGGCTGATTTTTATCAGCCTTGCGGTACAATTACGAAGGGTTATTATAGCGTCCGTTTGGAGTTGGACGCGGATGCTTTAATCATTAATTAAGAATTAGAGGAATAATTTCGTGGATTCGACGTAGGTGAGAATTGATGGTGACGCATGATGTACGAAATTGATAATCAATTATTCTTTATAGATAGAGCGTGAGATATACAAGTAAATGAAGAATAGCTAATTACATGAATAATCTATTATTCTGTATAAAAAATAAAGAGTAGTGACTAACAAGTAAATAAAAATGCGCCGAAGTCTTCAGCACAATCGAGTTTTCTGTATAGCGAGTAATCAAGGCCACCGAAAACAGATCTATCTCTCGGTGGTCTTGGTATAATGCTGTATGAACCGCGGCCCATGAAACTTTAACCACAGCCAGGTGGTGGCCTGGCCTATATCGTTGTCAGAAGCAGGATTATGGCAAAATTTAATCTTAATAAAATAAAAACTACCGAGGCTAGAGGGCTGCAATTTGGTATGCTTGATGATTGGAGGGTGGATGATCAACATACCAGATTGCAGCCCTCTAGCCCCAGTAGTTTTTAAGATCTGAGGGCGGACAGAAAAAAGTGCGGACGGACAGACAAAGCCGGCGCAGTAGTTTTCGTTTCAGAAAACTAAAAAATGAAGAATAATGAGTAACTTTCAAAGAATGAACGATGATTCAATAGTTTTATCTTATTAGATGAACGAGTAGACGCAGTGCTGAATAAATTAGGCGATTTATTCAACATCATTAGTAAATCTTTTGCTACATAAATTTATGCAATTATTCAACAGGATTTTTGTTCGCATTGGGTAACAGATTAGGAGAATTATTCACCGTGATTATAAAACACTTGATGAAAATAAATTTGAACCGTTATTCATGAGAGCTTACTCGTGTAATGTTGAATAAATTGAGGTAAGCCTAATTTATTCAACATTAGGTTCATCCCTCAAAGTTGATAGAATTAATAATCTGATAATTTAGAGATTCATCCAATGAATTAATAGATTCGATGCTGTGGCCTTATATTAATCACTTTGATTTAGAGTGAATAAATGAGTACATTTACTCAACCACCATTAGTCTCAGAGTGTAATAATCTGATGCTTATAGCACTCAGTATTGAGGGATTTGATGCTGAATGTATTATTATTATTATTATTATTATTATTATTATTATTATTATTATTATTATTATTATTATACACGTGCTTGCAAGAGGGTCTTCTTCCTTCCTATATTATTATTATTATTATTATTATCATTATTATTGTTATTATTATTATTATTATTATTACAGTATTATTATTATTATTATTATTATTATTATTATTATTATTATTATTATTATTATTATAGACGTGCTTGAAAGGGGGTCTTCTTACCTCCTATATTATTATTATTATTATTATTAGTATTATTATTATTATTATTATTATTATTATTATTCAGATGATAAACCCCTCTTCACATCGAACAAGCCTACAGGTGCCATTGACTTGAAATTCGAGCTTCTGAAGAATATGGTGTACATGTGAAAGAAGTAACAGAAGATAAATAGGAAATACGGAAAGAAGAGATCAGTTATCAGAAAAGACAAGAAATGAGCCGAAGTTGCTTCGGCGAAATCGAGTTTTCTGTACATCGTATAATCAA